>NW_010358177.1:175461-281372 GCF_000414095.1 Morus notabilis | reverse complement strand
GTCCTGGGGCTGCCTCGAGGCCGTCCCGGGGAGGCTGTCCCGTGGCTGCCCCCGAGGATGACCCGGGTCTGTGTCGGTAATAATAAAAAAATCATGATGACATATTATTTAGAATGATATGAATAATAGGTATATAAAATTATGGCAATCTATGTATTTTTCTCATCAAATAAAAACCTAACCCAACAAAATCTCTTCACTAGTAACCAGACTACTCATCGTCTTCTTTCTAATTGAATTCCGATCTCATTTCATAAAGACAAACAGATATTTAAACATATAACAAAATCTTATTAATTTGTTGAAATAATGACAAAAAATTTAAAATAATTTATTAGTAGTAATGATTAAAATTTTCTTAATAATTACTACATAATTATGTAACATAAAATGAGACAATCATTATGGTAGCAATTAAGTTACTTTTAAAATGGTTTTTACATATATTTTTTTATGTCATTTTAAATAATTAGATGTCATTTATAACCTCTTGTTTTCTCTTTATTTATTAAATGATAATTGTTTATTTTTTAGTATAGTGACATAAATAATATTTGAGTGATATTTTTGATTTTTCCCTTTATCTTTTCATAATTTAAAAGGAAAAAGAGACAAATACCCCTTTAGAGTGCATGAGTTTAGATTTTTAACCCTTATTCATGGTCAACATCCTTTTAATCAAATAACTATATTAGTCAAGAGTAAGAGATAAAAATCAAGACCTATGCACTCTTAATGTAAGTTCAGTAATTTTCTCTAAGTTTTAAGAGAAATTGTAGTAAATAGTAAATTTTTGAAACTAAATTAAGTAAATAGAAGATTTTAAAGTTATTTGAAGTAAATAACAGTTTACTGTGTAAATGTGTCATTTATAAAATATAATTTACATGATAAAAAATCTTTATTTACGTGAAATTTTTTTTAACAGTCTTAAAAAGAAAATTTACATAGAAAATTCATAAATGAAACATTTTACACAATAAATTACTATTTAATATTTACTTTAAATTGTTTTAAAATTTTTTATTTACTCAATATAGTTTTATGAATATGCTATTTTATGCATTCTCTCCGTTTTGTTTTGTTTTTTTTCAATTCAAATAGCTAAAGATATGTTTGGGACTATGATAGGCCCAAACCATGGACTATTGGGCCACAACAGGCCCACAAGCTTGTTTCTTCTTTCTCTTGTCTCCCCCAATTTTTTTTTTAAAAAGAAAAGTTTGCTCCTAAAACCCTAGTGGATGGGAGAGGGACATTTTTGAAGGGTTTAAGCTCTGGTGAAAAGTTTGCAAAGGAATTTGGAGGAATTTTACTCGTCGAGAATGGAAGAGCAGAAAGAGAAGCAAGAGAAAGTGCTGGTACTTCCATGGATGCGAAGCCCTGTAGATGTTAGCCTCTTTGAAGAATGCCCTCTTTCTCTTGTCCCTTGCCTCGACCCCAGGTATCTATTACGTTTATTTATATATACACACTTCTCAATTGTTGATTTCTGAGACTACGCTTTATTGTTTTCATACTTTTATAACTTACCCATAACCCAGAATTGTCATTGTTGGTAGAGACTGAATTATAAACATATTTGATTGATTGATTGGTTTTGTGTGTGAGCTAAGGAATAACCAGGAAGATAGTCCGTGATTTCATATTTTAATGTGATTTATGGAACTTACCCACGAAGCAGAATTTTGAATTTTAATCTTTCTGATTGTTAATGAAGTGAATAATAAACATGCTTCAAGGTGTTGTTTTCTAAAAAAGAAATAACTCAGAAATAGAGTTCATATGTCATTTTTCTTGGTGGAGGTTGATATTTGTGTTCTGATTTGTTCAAGTTTTTAATTCTTTTCCTTCGAATTATGTGATTTGTGAATGTAAATACTTGTCAGTCACATTTATGCTGCTTACCCATAAAGCAAAACTTATATTTTTTTACTACTAAAGTAGTGAATTTTTAGTGCATATGTGCTTTACGTTACAAAGAATAGACATAATGGAAGTGTATGTTTCAGTTTTCTTGGTTAGTATTTTCTTTTTTGGTTGAAATTTTTTGGTTTAGTAAAAGAGGCTTTTTTGTTTTGTTTTGTTTTTGTTTTTTTTGTTCGTTTTGTTTTTTTTTTCCTCTCTTGGCCATTAGGTTGAAGGTGGCTTTGCAGAACATGGGCTTTGCTTCGCTCTTTCCAGTTCAAGTTGCAGTTTGGCAAGAGACAATTGGGCCTGGTTCTTTTGAGCGCGACCTGTGTGTTAATTCACCGACTGGTAGCGGAAAGACTCTAGCTTATGCTTTGCCTATAGTGCAAGCACTGTCAACTCGTGCTGTTAAGTGTCTGCGCGCTTTAGTCGTTTTGCCCACTCGTGATTTAGCCTTGCAGGTTGGATGCCTTCTTACCTTTTACTCCTTTTAATCTAAGAATGTTGAATTTATACTTCTTTAGTAACAGAAAATGAAAAAGAAAAAAAAGAAAAGAGAAAAGAGAAAGATCTTACTCTCATGTTTTGTCTCTAAATATTCCAGAAATTAATTTCACTGTGGTTGTTTCCTACATACAGTTTAGAATTGTGTCCACCCTTAAGAATTGCATGCTTTTGTTGCATTGGTTCAGGTCAAAGAGATTTTTTCTGTGATTGCACCTGCAGTGGGATTATCTGTTGGTCTGGCCGTTGGGCAATCTTCCATTGCTGATGAAATTTCTGAACTAGTCAAGAGACCTAAGCTTGAGGCTGGCATTTGTTATGACCCGGAAGATTTTTCACTTGGGTTACCAAGTTCGGTGGACATATTAGTGGCGACACCTGGAAGGCTGATGGACCATATTAATTCAACTAAGGGTTTTACACTTGAGCATCTTTGCTACCTTGTAAGCAGTAAGCTGTGAATTTTTTTTTTTTTTTTTTTCTGAATTTTGTGGAACTCTTTATTCACTTTTTATGCAATTGGAAAACCTTGAGGGTTAGGTTCTGTTATATTTGAACTGTTGGTCTTAGATTATGATAGGATTATGTTAGTGATTAGTTACCAATATAATAAGTGGTTGGGTGCTTTTGAGAGGCCTATGTCTCTCCCAATAGAGCAAAGCTCTATCCAAACACCCCAATTTCTGCCTGCCTTTCCTAGTGTCTTTCTGTTGTTTATATACTACTACTAACTAGCTTAACAACCTAACAAACCAATTCTAATAACAAACCACTAACCACTTATTATATTGATAACTAATCACTAACATAACCCTATCCGATTACTGTTGTCAGCTGGGTCTGATGCATTCAGTTTTTTTCCAGGCAATATATATCTTTTAAAGAACTGAATTACAATTGAATTCAATACATTTGTCTATTTGGCATATTTAATTCTGCATTGTCATTCAATCTTATTTTAGTTGACTATGCCGATGCTAGGGTGTTGAGTTGTTTGTTTCTATTTTGTTTTCACTTTCCCGAACACTGGTGGTTGTAGGACAACTTAGTTGTGGAAATTTCTATTATCGAAATGAAGAAACTTATTATATGCAAGGGAAGTTTTAATTCCACATTTCAAAGTATTTTTTGATGATTTGATTTGATTATGCATTTTTAGGTCGTTGATGAAACAGATCGATTACTCAGGGAAGCATATCAATCTTGGCTGCCTACTGTGCTCCACCTGACTAGATTCAATGATGAAGGTTTCTTTCCTCGTGCTCACACTTTTCTACCTTCTTCCCTTGGTTCCTTAAAAACCATAAGGAGATCGTGAGTTCTATGTCCAATTATATTCCTTTCTAAGTTGTTGTTCTTGCTTCTTTTTTTTTAATTATTTTTTTCCTTCAAGCTGCTTCCTCCCCTCTCTTCTTTTGTAGCCTGACACATGAATGGTTTACAATATAATTTTCAACTTCATATGGTGTAAGAACGCTTTGTCTTGATATAAAAAAGGAAAATATCCAGACATATGTATATTATATTTATCTTTTCTCTGTTGTATTGCGCTTTAATTTCTCTGTATTTAAGTTTACTGTCAACCTTGTTTATTTTTATGTTTACAAGTGTTCCTTTGTTTTGTTTTGGATGTGTTGAAACTTGAAAGTGATTTATTTTTATGTTTTAAGTGTTTCTCAATTATGTTTCAGGGGTGTTGAGAGGGGATTTAAGGGTAAGCCTTACCCAAGGCTTGTAAAGATAGTTCTTTCTGCTACTCTGACCCAGGATCCAAGTAAGCTTTCTCAGCTTGCTCTACATCATCCGTTGTTCTTGACAACTGGGAAAAGGCGTTATCAACTTCCAGAGAAATTAGAATCATACAAATTGGTATGATAGTAGTTATTGGTTAATTTGTAACTTCTGTAAACATCATTCCTGTTCTTCTCAAATTCTTGAATACTATTGCTGCATTTTGATCTTACTTCTCAACATGAACAAAGATTCCTTGTTGCATTGGATGAAACTGCAGATGGTCTAGGTCTAAGACTTAAATAAGACCGTCTATCCAGCTAAAAAAAATGGTTGTATTTGGTAGTTCTAAATGTTCCATTTATTATTTGCAGATGTGTGAAACAAAACTCAAACCTTTATATTTGGTTGCTCTTCTGCAAAAGTTAGGAGGGGAGAAGTGCATTGTTTTTACATCATCGGTAGAGTCCACTCATCGTCTATGCACCTTACTAAACTTTTTTGATGATTTGCCATTCATAATCAAGGAGTATTCTGGCCTTCAACGCCAGTCTGTAAGAAGGTAAGATCCTGGCTTCACTCGATCCATAACATCAGTGGTGAACTGTGAATTGTTTGTTCCCTTTCTTTGAATAACAAAGCAAATAGGAAATGAGCATAATTAATATTCAGGTAGGGGTAGTTTGGGGCTTTGGGCTAGTAGTAAGTTGATGATAATAATAATTTAAGGATTGTAAAAAAGATTGTGAAGATGAGATTTTCTGCTGCAGTAAAACATTGAAAGGGTTCCGAGAAGGGCAGATACAAGTACTTGTTTCGTCTGATGCAATGACTCGTGGAATGGATGTCGAAGGGGTGAAATATGTGATTAATTATGATATGCCTGTGTACATAAAAACATACATTCATCGGGCAGGTCGGACTGCAAGAGCAGGTCAGGCTGGACGTTGCTTCACTTTGCTGAGTAAAGATGAGGTATGGCACTTGTTGTCTTATTTATTTTTGCCTGACTTTAAGATATGAGGTATTTCTATGGGGCTACTTGGGAACAAGATATTTATTACCAAAACCATTTACTATTAAATACTAATATGCCCGACACGTTTCTAATGTCTTACAATGAGTATGAGATCTTTGGAAAAATTGGGATGATCCCATATGATGATTAGACCCATCAGCCATACAATGTTATTGTCCATTATACGTGCAGTTTCCGCTGCATTATGCTTTGGGTTTTATCTGTATAAAGGCAGATAAATTGAAGTTTAGCTGCTTGTGAATTAGAGGAATACCACTTGTAGAAAATTGGTATTCGAATATACCACTTTTGTAGAAAATTAAGTCCAATTTACACATAAAAGTGATACAGGTTAATAACCACACTTCAAAAGCGGTACCTAGCCTAATTTACACTTTAACCGCCCATATTTTCGGCCTGGGTAGTTCTATTTGCTTGCTTGCTGGATTGAAGTGTTTCGTTTGATTCAGTTCCAAGTTACAAAAATTTTCTTGCTAGCCATGCCCATAATGAACAATCTTTTCTCTTTCTTTTTTTTTTTTTTTGGTTTCCCACACTTATCTGGACCTAATCTCATGCTATTCAGTTCCATTCCACCCCTCTATGAACAGAAAGAAACTCTGGAATTTGTTATTCTTCAAGAAAGATGAAGACTGTTTGAAGTTTTCTACCCAGTGATTGCTTTGATGGCTGGGATTTGTGATTTTTTTTTTCTTTTTTGGATAATTGAATGTATTGTTGGCTGTGTGTTAGGCCAAACATTTCAAGAAGCTGTTACAGAAAGCAGATAACAACTCTTGTCCTGGCTATGCTGTTCCTTCAAGTTCTATTGAATCAATGCACTCAATTTACACCTCTGGTAATTTCTTATTTCTTTTTTGGGTTTCTATTCAGGGTGTGTCTATAACAAAAAAATAATAATAATAATAATTCTGAAATGGATTCCTTACCTGTATAACGAATAATTGAAAAACTCAGAGGATGTTTGGTAGAGGGATTCGTTCCCTGATTCAAATCATGATTCGTGGTTCGCTGCAGTATTTTCTCTAAAAAAAAAATACACGTAAATCGAAAATGGTTTGAATCCTCCAACCAAACGTTTCCTCAGACTCACCTTCAGAGTTTCTCTGTTTGCTCGATTATAAGTGATTAAATGGAAACAAGAATCTGTTTCTTGCATTAGTATTTGCCCGATTACTTTACTAACCCTCTTTATAAAGAGGAATTGCATTAGCTCTTTTATTCTATTCTGTTTTATTTTATTTTAACCGCTAGTTGTACTGTCTGTTCTTTTCATTGTAACAGCACTCGAGAAATTGAAAGAGACTGTTGAGATGGAAGCATACCAGAAGCGCAAAATGGGTTTCAAGTCGTCTAGAGTGGGGAAAAGAAGTGGAACACACCCCTCAAAAGAATAGCATGGAACCACTGAAGTATTTCCATCTTTTAATATATGGGAAAGAACTTGCAGGTGCTGAGACTTAAACCATCTGGGTTGGAATTGGATCAACATGGATGAAGGTTGCTAGCTAAAAACAAAAGAAAGATGCCATCTGAGCTTTGGAACATCCATAAGAGGAGGAAAAAGACACTTTTTGCATCTTCAGTTGTATTAGGTCGCCGCAGCAAACAGGCAAAGATTTACCAATCAAACGGAAATTAGCAAAAATACGCGGAGAAATCAGAATATATATATATATATATATATATATATATATTTTTTTTTTTTAATTTTATTTGCCCCATTACAACTTGTAAACAGTTCATTTGTTTGATTGTTTGATGTCCGATATCTGTTATCTTATGTTCATCTTTCTTCTTTTCTTTTACTCTGCTTGAGACCTAATTAAAAATTATGAGGCTTGATTCAACTATGCATTGTTGCATACTAAGGTAAGTCTTTCAGAAGCTCCTTGTTCGTCTGAAAATTCACAATATACCAAGATAATAGCAAACATACAAATTATATCAACTGATGCTGGTTTGGTTAAGAATTAATGATAAAAATAATACACGTCATTGGAAATTCCAATACTTATTTTCGTTCCATCCTCTATTGCTAAATACAGAGTTCCATTCCTCATTTCAAACTGATTCTCCTCATCTCCGAACAAAAAAATAATTATAATAATAAAAAAAGGAAAAGAGAGAAGGATAGTTCTTTTTGTAGCAACAAAGACAAATTGCCTACCACCAGTTTAGTTGATGAACAAAGGGAGGAAAATATTAAGTTCTTGCTTCACAAGTCGTGATAGATTGATTGCACGTAACAACCAATATAATACAATACAATACAAATCAATCACATAATACAATACAATACAAATCAATCACGACATTTCAGACAAAGGCTAAAATGCCTGCGGCCTTATTAGCAGAGAAAGCCCTGAAGACATTTGAGTTTTATTTGCTTGATTCCTCTTCAAGGCTTTCAGTGATTGAAGATGGAAAAGGATCTCTGCACCTCCTTGAGAAAGTACCTGGATTTACCACAACTACCAATCGTAGATTTAGTAGCAGTAGTAGAAGAAGAAAAAGAAGCAGAAGAGAAAGCATGAGCTGATGGGATGGTCTTTGCTGGTGAAGTGTTGGGAGAATCGTTTGCACAAACATCTCTCTCTTCCTCTTTGATGGTGTCCAACACCTTTGAGGTTCTATGCCTCATGACGCTCACAAACTGCGGAGGCGCAACCTCGGTAATGAACCTTGCTATCCGAGAATTCGCCATTCTCTGAGCTTTAGAAATTGTGATTGAAAGAAAAAAAAAAAATAGAGAGAAATGAGGTCTATGGGGGGAGATGGGTGTTTTTCTTTGGTTGTGGATGTGTATGAACCTAGTCCATGCATGAGAATTTATAGTGGCTATAGTTTCCTTCTTTGCATTGACTGAGGCTTAAATTTTGGCCAATACTAGTACTAGTCTTAATCTCATTTTTAGCATATAGTGCCGTCCCTTTGCTTTTGACATTAATGGCAAAGACAACATGATGTTTCCGAGACATTTCTAGGAGATAAACCTAAAAGGGTTTTAGGCTATGTGTCAAGGTTTGGATGGCAAATGAGATTATCTCCAAAGATATGGTTTTTGTTTGGAAAGCTAGCTTCCAAATTTTCACTTTTCTTAGCTCATATGGGACCACCCACATTGCATGCCACGTTTCGCTTGCTTTTTGGTTGATAATTACTATGATGTTGATGGTATTTTTCTTGACTGATCCTGCTTTTTCCCGAAAATTGCAATTATAAAATATATATAAAAAATGTGATAACACAATGATAAGAAGATTTTAATAAAAAAAGATCTGCCCAAAAAACGTTGGTATAATCCATGAAAAAATAATTCTAAAAAAAAATCCATGAAAAAAGTATGAATCATGTGAATTAATATTAAAATATCATATTTATTTAATAAGAAAATAACACAACTCATTGCGACCTGAGTTGATATTAAAATGTTGAGATTCAAATTAAGATCCACAACATTGCTCATTAAAGTACATTAAAAAAGAAAAAACGATTTTACGTTAGAACTAATATGCAATATACAATTATCATTGATTGATAAGAAGGGGTGGTAGAGAAGGTTTAAAGTTAGGTTGTCAAAGTTGGATGTGTTTAGATTGGATTAGATAGAAAAGAAGTTCTTTTCTTAATTGTCACAAAAAGGAAAAATATTGAACTTTCGACATTTGATTACAATTTTTTTTATACAGTAATGGAGCGTATAACTCCCATTTTACTAACAAGAAACAAAACCATCAGAAATTAAATCCTGGTGAATACATACATACACTTACACATCTAATCATTTGAGGCTGACTCAACTGACAGTGCAAAAATGAATAATTAAGGACCCATTTAATTCGCTGATTCGAGTTGAGATGTGACTTTATGTGAAAGTTTTTTACTGTAGTAAAAAAGTTAAATGTGACTATTTTTTAGAGCTTTTTACTGTAGCAAAACTCAAATTTTAAACTCGAATTGGTGAAATGAATGGGGCCTAAACATTAATTTTTTTTCTTTTTTCTTTTAATTTTTCCATAATAATAAATCACTATTAGTTTTTGCATATGTTGTTCGGCTTATTTGTATTGTTGTCTCCTGAAGTTGTTACTCACTGGCAATGTACCCCATGAACCTTTTTCTTTCTTCTTCTTTTTATTTTTATTTTTATTTATTATTATTATTATTATTATTATTTTTTGTGATTAGCCCATTGAATTTAAAAATATGCGGCAAAACATCCCGATTAATAATGGTGTTAATATTTTGACAGAAATTGACATGTGACGTTCACATGAGTCGTTAGTTAATGGCATGAAGGGTCATTTACATCTCGTTTAACCAAAATTTACTGGGGTTAGAGCTTTTATTTAGTTTTTTTTATCAAAATAGAGCATTTTGAATTTAGTTTGTTTTAAAAATAAATTATGTTAAGAACAAATAAATATGACCCCATGCTCTTAATTAACGACCTATGTGCAAGTCACGTATAAAATCCCGATATCCCATTAAAAGACTAACATTATTAAGAAGAAGTAACACCGAAAAAGAAGAAGATAATTTTTGACACTTTACTAATACCTTTTCTTTTATTCATTACTTAACTGACTTTTTTAGTTTTACATCCTCTTCAATTTTGAGTCTTCTCTTAAAATTGCTGTCGTTCTTAAGTTGATATGTAATAGGAGAAAGTGATCTGGTAAATAGTCTTTTTTTTTTTTTTTTTTTACAGGGAATAAAATTAAATGGCAGAATTTTTTGTCAGTTAGTAAATAAAATTAAATTTGAGAGTTTACAACATTTACTACATGGTCAAATATGATAAATCCGAGATGTACCCCATGATCAAGGTTCGTAAACCGAAATTTTCTAGATTGATCATATGCATTTTTTTAATCAGTGTTTACTAATTTTTTATTTACATAAATTTAGTAAAATTTCCATTAATAAACTCATGTTTTTATCCTTACAATCTTCTTTTAAAACTTAAATTTTATACATTAATAATTGCAATAAATAAGCTATCTCCCACCATAAAGATTTAAAGTCAGATTATTAACTACAATTCCTCTATTTGGAAAAGATAAAAATCTCTATGTTTCTTTAGTGAAGAACATTCCTCTTTATCTTTCTTCAAGTTTTGAGCCTTTAGGTTTATTATAATAAATATCAGCAATAGCCAATATTATGAAAATAATCGTAACAACAGGTTTATAAGAACATTCCTTTAGATTTCTCAATTAATATAGTATAAAACAGGTTCTGTACATTATTGAAAAGAAATTTAAAATTACATCAAACAACATTTATTAGAAATATATGAGAGAAAATAGCATTGACGACAACAAGATAGTTTTAAAAAGGAGAAGAGGTATGGAGACATTTTGGGGATTCAATTTTATATCCTGAAATTTATGCTATTAATTTTTATTCCCTTCCTAAAGTGTACTATTTCTCTCATTCTGTCAATCTTCAATGTCACTTCATTGTCACGTTTGTTTTGTATATTCGAATTATTGTTCAAACCTTTTACTAAAGTATTTTCTCTAACAAAATTTAAATTTTTGTTCAAATTTTTTTATTCAAACTTATGAACCAAAGAGGCTTTCGTATTATTTTTATGGGTAAATTAGGTTAAAATTTTATCATCTTTTGAAAAGTGGTTTTTTTTTTTCCTATTATTCACCGTGCATAGGACCACAAAAGTGTTAACGTTTATGCCATTAGGAATAAATATAATAATGTTCTTTGAGACATTTTGACTATTAATAAAAATTTATTTATTTCATATATCCGTGTATTGTCATCTTCATGTTCATCTTAGTTGAATGTATGATAAGCAAACTGAAAGTCTAAGACTGTCATTCTAAATCTTTAGGTCATGCATGTAATGAGAAGAACATGCGGAAGACAGGAATCTAAAGATGATAGTCTAAATCATATGATCCGCAATCGAGAGAATAAAGTTGGACGCTTTATTCATGTTAAGATTGTTATGTTGTCTACTTCCTGACGAAGATGGCTTGTCTTGGTTGTCAAAGGTGAGACTCCGTGTGTAGAGACATTGATATAGTTTCTAGTAGTGGAATCTATATTGGGTCAGACTAAAGTTGAATTGTTTTTAATTAATAATTCTGTTTGTATAAAACAATTCACTTTTGACGAATTATATGTGGCCATCTTAATCCTGAGCTGGATAATGAACCCATATGCTTGACTTGTATCCTTTCATGTACCAAAGGGAGACATCCTGACATTATGTAAATGTACGCTTACTGGTTCATTGGGGGGTATGAGTCGTGTTTGTGTAGATTCATTTTTCGTAGATAGTGGAATCCATAGCTCCTATAAAGAGTCAATGACATCCTCTTATGCATTATCTGTGGATTGAAAAATACGAGCGCTTGACCATTAGACTACTATGTGTTATCTAATGGTTTACTATTTATAATGGTACGAATAATGGTTTTCCGATGGAGTGGTATGGAACATAAGATAAATGTAATCGGGAAGATAAAACGGAACTTGACCTTAAGTTGATTATGGATATCCTATGGAGATGATACACTAATATATTGAGTCATGGACGAGAGCTATTCAGAGCTTTGTAAATGTGTTATATAAATCGAGAGTGCAGCTCTAGGCTTTTAGTGGAATAACGCTAGAGTTTTATAATCATGAGACAGACTTGTTGGTTTACAAGTAGCGTTATGATTATAGGAGCTTGATTTATATATGTCCATCAGGTTCCTTTGCTAGCTCACACAATTTTCTGTAACGATACGACATATTTCCTACATATTGGTAACTCGTATTATTTCCGTAAAAGAGGTTCAAAGTTAATATGAGATCGGTTTAATTCATGAGTAATTTATTGGGTGAATTAATTGATAAATTAATTCTAGATAAATTGGTTGAGTTAATGTTTCAGGTTGTTTAGTTAATGAGTAATTTATCGGGTGGATTAATTGTTAAATTAATTCAAAATAAATTGGTTGAATTATTATTTTGAGAGTTATTTAATATGTGAAGACTATTATATGATTGTTTTGATCAGGCAACTCCTTTATTAGATTGCTTGAATTAGAACTGAGGCTTTGTGCAAGTTTCCTGTGTTGAAAAACTAGGAAAATAATTTACCCGTGTTTAGACAGGTCGACCGGACTGGTCGACCAATACATGAAGGATAGGTCGACCGATGAGTTATAACGTCTCTGTCACCGGTTGTAATGCGTAGCCCATGATGACGTGGCGAAACCGACTCTGCAAGTGAGATAAACTTTAAGAAACATATTTGTTACGGTTATATGACTTCCTAAACACTATAAATAGCCCAGTAAGTCACATTATTCATTAGATCACTTGAGAGACTTTTTTGGGGCTATTGGTAAAAGATTCCTGAGAGAAAAAATTATTTAATTCTCAAAAATGATTTTTCCTTTAGATCTCTCGTGATTAGAAGGAGTTCAAGCATACTAAGAGGAGATTGAACGACGTGTGCCCACCCGCACTCCGATCGTGGAAACGAGAATAGCAAAGAAAATCAGTTGGTTGAGGCTCTTTGGTTGTTGTTTGGAACGCTTTGATATGTCAGACATGTTGTTCCCTAAATCTCTAGATGTATGATTTAGATATTTAGTATTTATGTTATATAACATCATGAACATATTCTTGATTGACTTTGACATTGATTTAATTTTTTTAAAATTTTGTTGCGCACTCGACGCCATTTTTCCAACAAAAATTCATACGGATATGTATGGTGTCACATTGCATTCGCTTCATATCGCCGTTTGTCTGTACGCTGCCTCCAAGGATCACCACATTTTTTTATGTATTAGTTTTTATTTTTATTTTTATTTTTTTTCATACAATTGCCTCACCCACCCGACACGCACATTCCCCTCCTAATTTTATGCACCTTTTCATTTCTACCGCACAACATCCTTCTCAATAGTATATAATTACAAAACTTACAGAATTTGATAACATATGATGATTCAAAACGTCACGCATGCATATCTAGTAGTATTTTTTTTTTCCATATTCTGCGTGTTGATACCTCAATTCATACCATACCCATTAAGGGTCTGGGCCCAATCCTTTATTTCTCGAGAAGTTATTGGACTCGTTTCATAGACCCAAACTACGTTCGGAGAACTCTTGTGGGTTATGGTTTGGTGGGCCATGAGTGATCACATAGGCCCAGTTGTCCTTAATTTGACCCAATTTGAAACTTGCTTTTTTTGGGGTTTTTTTTTTTTTTTTTTTTTTTTTTTTTTTTTTTTTGAATTAGTTAAATTAAGCATGAATGGGTGATGGAGGATTCAACCCAAGAAAACCTTCTCCTTGTCCAAGCCTGATCCTTCAGAAATTTTCTTTAACTTAAAAGCCTGAGAAATCCATTAGTAGCTCATTTGGAGGCTTTTCTCGCGATCAGACATGCCTCTCGGAGCACTTCCCGTGTCAAGCATGCTTCCCCAGCTCTTTTCCGTATCAGGTTGTCCATTCAGAGCACTCGTGCGCATTCAGAGCAACCTGGTGTCGGAGCAATCTGTTGTCAAAGAAAGTACAATGGCTGCTTGGTCATTCTTGCACAAACATCCTCCGATAAAGGTCTAACACACGATCAGCCCCCCAAAAGGAAAGTCGTCGAAGCACTTGGTTGAGTCAAACACTCTCAGAGAAGTTAGGTCTGAAGCCATTTCGTGTTAGCTCAAAATCCGGAACTTGGGCTCCAAGTATTTTCACTTCTAACGTGTCATTTTGCCTCCTCCGATAAGGTAGCTGGGATTTTGCTCCAAATGGAATTGCTTGTGACTTATTTCATCAGAATGTTGTCGGAGCAAATTTTCAGAAACTTTTTGTCCTATTTTCAGTGAGTCTCTTCGTCAAACTTAGAAAGCTATTTGACACATTTCCTCCGAATGGGAATGCTCCGACAGCCCGCCGCTGTTTCTTCCATTCCATTTCCAGACAATCTCTTTGTCAAACTAAGAAAGGCTTATAGCCTTCCTCCAAACAGAAATGAGTGTTCAGACCTCCGTCAGAGCAGCTGTCAAGCACTCCTATCTCCTCCTATGAATACCCCCTCACCCTCTTCATTTCACCACCGACAGACCTGCACACCAGATCAACTCATCAGATCTCACTATCACTCTCTTGAGTACTGAAACTCTTGAGAATTCACTCCAAAATCTCTTTCTGAGTGTCTTCTTCAAGTCTTTTGCTAGAAAGACTTGAAGCTTTCTTCAAGTTCTTAAGGAACTCCATAGTTTCTAAGTGTTAATCTCCTTTAAAACTCCTCAAGAACAATTTTCAATCATCTTCCAATACCACCTGAGAGCGTTTTGAGAGTTGTTTCACACTTAACACATAAATACACATATCTAACAAGTATCCACACTTTCACTACACACATAGGCCGGTAACCTAAAGGGAGACCCCAAAGTAACACGGCCGGTTATTGTTGACGAAATCTAACCGTCAACAATATATAAATATATATATATATATATTATCATTTTCCCGTCTCATAAGATACTTATTTCTTTGTTTTTGCAATAACAAATAATTGGTCTTTGAAAATAAAAGAAAGGATTTTAAGGAGTGTATCGAGTTCTAGAGATGAAACAAAGTTGGTGGTATACAACTCACTTGGATCGTGGGATGTAGAAGCCCCCATAGGTGGGTATATGGGCTCCATTGATGTAATTGTGGTGCTCAGGGATGATCTTGGGACGTTTGTTCTAGGAGTGGCCTCTTAACGACTACTTAGCATATTCTCCCCCAACATTACAATGTGTTTAACGACTAATGAGAATTGTATTGTGTGCTCTTGTGGCTTTCCATATTTGGTTCTCGAAACAAATACGCTTCTTAATGT
The DNA here is from genome assembly GCF_000414095.1 of Morus notabilis. Classification (NCBI taxonomy): domain Eukaryota; kingdom Viridiplantae; phylum Streptophyta; class Magnoliopsida; order Rosales; family Moraceae; genus Morus; species Morus notabilis. The sequence goes on along the minus strand of NW_010358177.1, from coordinate 266,319 downwards.
TATTCGTGCTATTCAGAGTTCAGTTGAGCTCCAAGACGAATGTTGGCATCAAAGCAAGTATTCTACAAGTTTAATGTAACTCTATTTACGATATTTTCATACAAGGAAAATGATGTAGCCCACTTCTTTGCTAATTATTCTTTTTCTTTTCCTTTATGTTAATTCTGTTTGGTTTGATCTCGCTTCATTTTGTATTAATTCTTTGTAAAAGGTAGCTTTTATGAAAACCATTGTAAAAAAAATTCGTCAAACCTCGATAACGACGTAAATCGCTTTGCAAACCTCTCAAATAGTGTCACAATGAGCTTTGCAATTGCGAGCCTTGGTGGCTACAACATTGCCAATGGTGCAATTGCAAAAATTTGAACTTTTTTTTCAAAAACCAAAAAAGTAGTAAAAACTTAAAAAAAATGAAAACTCTTTTATTACATCATTTTCTCTGATCGAGAAAATTATTAAACTTATTTTTAAAAGTATATGAGTCTATACTTTTATCTTCTACTCTTAATTAATATTCTTTTATTAATATTATTAATAAAAAATAATAGATAAAAATCAGCACTCATTATCAAGATTTCTCTCTGTTTTCATTTTCAATTTAGTTCGCCTTCGCCCAAACTTATCATTCAAGAAGAGGGCCCTAAGCCGACCTCCCAATAAAGTCAAAAGGCCCAAAAGGCCCAAAAGGCCCAGAGCCCCAAATAAATGCGTTTAGCCTTTACCCGCCATGCGTTGAACACTTGATTAAAATCGCCAGCCAATTTCTGTTACACTCGTTTTACATGCCATCGAAAGTTTTCCCGAGAAAAAGTTTCTTGCACGGAAAATTAGAGACTTAGAAAAGGAAAAAAAAAAAAGAAAGAAAGAAAAGAAGGAAAATGAGAGAGGAAGTGATCAGCTCCGGAGGGATCATTGATCCTACTCCTGCTGCCAGGTACCTTAAACCCTAACCCTAATCCCCTCTCTCTCCTTTTCTTCGCTGTTCGATTTTCAATTTGGGGGAGAATTTAGCTAGGGGTTTAAATTTGTTCGGTGTTGGTTCGACTTGAGGAATTTTCTTGTAAATTTGTGGAGTTAGCGTTAGGGTTTTAGCTGTTTTTGAGATGGAATTAGAAAATGTGGGCTTTGTTTGGGTGTCGAGAAAGTGGAGAAAGATTGTGGAAGTGTTTGACTTTTTGCTGTTTGGCTGTTTTAGAAATGAGAAATTTAGCTTGATTTTGGGGATTTAGGTGGGCTTAGCTAAATTCTTGTGAGTGAATTCGTAGTTATTATTGCATTTTAGGTCTGATGAGGCGGGAATTGACCGAGTGTTGTGTACTGCGCTTGAACATGGTTTGTAGTTCGGATTATGATTTTGATTTTTAACTGCTTCTGAGAATTGATGTTTAGTCTACTATATTTAACTTGCTATTTCTTCGTCATGGTTTATAAGATGGGATGCTTGCTGCTATAAGAATTCTGTATGTTTTGATGGTTCGTCAGTTTTTTTTTTTTCCCTCTTCTACGAGTAATAATACTGTTGTTGATGAAATTGGCATCTTTGAACGTGTAATTTATTAGTATGAAAAAATTACTCAACTAGTTGTCAAATTCTACTTGGCCCAAAAAAAAAGGTTAATCTCATAAATGATCCCTGAAGTTTACTCTCATTCCCACATTGGTCCCTGACTTTTAAAATGTCTCATAGTTGGTCCCTGAAGTTTATTTTGTTTCAGTTTCAATCATTCCATTAGTTAAGTGTTAAATATTTGACGGAATCTGTGTAAATTAGGGACTAAAATTAGAAACATTTAAAGTTTAGGGGCTAAAACGAAATAAAATTAAAAGCAAAAGTTAGTTTCCACAAATAGTCTCTAATTTTTAATTGTTTCCTATTTTGGTCTTAATTTACACAGATTCCATCAAATATAACACCTAGTTAATGGAAGGACTAAAACTGAAACAAAATAAAACCCAGGGATTAACTGTGTAATTTTATTCATTAGTTATTTTTATTATTAGTTTATCTAAATTTTTATTAGACATTTTAAAAGTCAAGGACCAAAATGAGATTGAGGGTAAACCTTAGGGACCCTTTGTGGGATTAAAAAAAAAGTGAAGGCAACGAGTCCTTGTTTCTCATGAATAATTTGTTCATCCTGAAGTTGGGTTTATCCAGGGTTTGTTCTATTTTAATTTAGATGGATGAAATAAACTACAATTTTAGCCCATTCAAGTGAAAGCACGTGAAGATAAGGTTTTTTAATGTATTTTTTTTTTCCATAGACAAGCTATTTGATATTCTTGGAAATTTTGGGAATTCATTTGACAAAGCTCTTTTTTTCTTGGGCCAGATATTATGGGCCTGTTTGGTAGTGTCTTTAAAACGGTTTTTTTTTTAGTATGAAAATGGAAATGATAATTTTTGAGAATGGTGTTGGTACTGTTTTTGAAATTGTGTTTGATTTTTTTTTTTTTTTGAGAGATTGTTTTAGGTACAAGAAAGAATTGAAAATGTTTGGGTATGTTTCTGAAAACCTGTATTAAGTTATAACTTTAGAAAATGAAAACAGAAATGTGAAAACAACTTTCAACCATTTTCCACTTTCTTAACAAAAATTTTCTCACCATTTTTTGTTTGTGTCCTCTTTTTACAAAGTATTTGCTAACCAAAGGATGTTTACCAAACATTTTCATTCTCGTGCCTCAAAATACGTGCAAAACATTTCCAAAAACAAGAGAAAACAATACCAAACACACCCTATCTGTTTTTACTTGTTTTGCCATATGACTCTCCGGGATATGTTCATGTCCTTGTCTGACAACCTTACCTTCCCCACAAAGGCTCTTAGGTATATGTAATTGGGTATTTAGTTATGGAAGTCAATCTATAAGATGGCACATTTGTGGATAGGAAATTTATTATTATTATTATTATTATTTTAAGATTGAATGGGTAGGCTATTCGCTGTATGATGGTAGCAACAGGGAAAAAGAAAGTTCTCTCTTTTTCTGTGGTTTATTTTGAAAAATCTTTTTTCTTTTTGCTTCTTATTAGTTCTGCTGGGGCATCCTCTCCTACCGTTCCAACAAATGTTGGCAGTATAGATGGGTCCGTTCATGGGCAAGGCTCCAAGGCAGCTTCTCTTTCATGTGTTGGTTCACAACCACCACGGGCTTCCTTGAGCACAAGTGATGGTGGTCTTGCCTTTGGATCTTCAAGATCTTCATGTAGACCTTGGGAAAGAGGGGATCTATTGAGACGCTTGGGTACCTTTGAGCCTTCAAATTGGTTGGGAAAGCCTAAGGTTTGAACCTGAGCTTGTTATGTACAAAATGCATGCATTTTTGTTATCAGCTGCAATGCATTGTAAGGTATCCAAACTGTGCATTATTTTGGGACTACATGTTGCATAGACATGAAAATATGATTCTTTTGCCCCTATTTTCTTGAAATGTGAAGTACCCCTTACAATTAGTAACAATAGTACAGGAAATGTTTCTTTTAGACTGTAGCATATGTGTACTTTTAGGTCTGTAGTTTTTTTAGAGGAATTGGAATGGGAAGATATGGGATTTTTAAAACTATGTGGTTCCACAACAACTAAACCATATTCAAACAAGAAATCAACTACAATGAGAACTATTCCCAGTTCATTGCAAGGAATTCTTACAACTTTTGGCTTTGTCAAACCCATTGAGGAAGGAAAGCATGCCCATTGTTTGAATCTCATGGATAATTATTAGGACTGTAAACTTGGTGAAATTTCCACACAGTTGATTCTCTTTGTTGTAAACTTGTTTAGATGGAAGCATGGTCCTAAAAGAAGGAAAGGATGAGATGGTGAAAATGAGGCTGTTGGATCTATATATATCAATAATAGTTTGAACATGACATTTCCTTTCCATAAGCAATTTGAAACAATTTCATAGCATCTCAGTTTTCAATTTCATAGCATCTCAGTTTTTCATTTCTAACTTGTTGCAGGTTATCAGTCCTTTGGCTTGTGCTCAGAAAGGTTGGATAAATGTTAAGCTTGATAAGATTGCATGTGAATCATGCAGTGCGGACCTCAGTTTTGTTTTGTTTCCATCTTGGACCCCTTCTAAAGGTTAGCTATTGGCAGAGTGTTCTTAGTTATTTCCTTTCTTTTTGTTTTCTTTTTCTTTTTTAATGAAAGTTTGAGAGACTACCCATAGATGCTTTGAATGGAAAGAATTCATATCTTTGGACTGATGAGCAATCATGTGGTAAAGGAATTATTGAATTGCCTTTGTTAAGACTTCGCCTTGATGGATAGCTACAGCTAACTAAATCGACAATGATCTAAAGTAGAGTATTCAAGATGGGAGAATGGGGCAGGAGGAAGGAGAAATAGAGAGAGAACTGCGTCATAGTTCAATTGTTATTTCTATTGTATTATAGATTGCTTAAGTTTGAGCTTAAACCTCTATTAATGCACTCAGCTACTATTTTAATAGATGTCCCCAAGTGACAATTCAGCTGTTCCCTGAACCCAAAATCTTGAATATTGCATCATTTAGTGGACGTTTGGTTCATGGATTCAGAATCATGATTCAAAACAATTCTCGATTTACATGTGTTTTTTATGAGAGAAAATACTGTAGCGAATCACGAACCATAATTCGAATCATGACATGAATCTAGCAACCAAACAACCCATAAATGCACGTTGCTTGTGAGTATGTTTATTATGCTAGAATATTGAACATGAAGACGAAGATATGTACTTATTTGTCAAGACAGTCATTATTTTTTGGCTGTTACCTGGGTCACTAATGGAATATGTGCTTACACACACAAAGTTGGAAAATAGCATTGAATTGAAGTTCATAGTACTTGCACTTTAGTCTCCATTATAGCAATATTAATTATGATAAGTTAATGTTAGTTCCTTATCTAGTTCCAAAAAAGCTTTCACGTTGAATCAGTACATTTACTTTGGCTTTTCCATTATTGGTAACAAAATTTCTTCTTTTCTTTTATTATGTTGATGGGTGAAGTTCAAAACGCTGGTGAAGCCTTTGCAAAGGAGCTGGATTCAGGGCACAAGGCCACATGCCCTTGGAGAGGAAACATCTGTCCTGATAGCCTGGTGCAATTCCCTCCTACTCCTCAGACTGCCTTAATTGGAGGTTATAAGGATAGATGTGACGGACTTTTGCAATTTCAGTCTCTTCCAAGGGTATCTGCCTCTGCAATTGAACAGATACGAGTTTCTCGAGGACCACAGATTGATCGCTTCCTGTCTATAGCAGGAGAAGTAGACTTTAAACCTGAAATTATTCCAGAACTGGAAAGCTCTCGAGATGGAGCCACCTCGTTGTATTTTTGTGTGAGTTATCTAGTGGTACTTTGAATGCTAGTAATTGTCCTGTGATTCCCCCAAAAGCTAATTAAAGGCAAAATGTCTAACCAATTTGTTAATTTGTCAATTAACCATATGCATATGTTCTTTTAACTTTTTTCTTTGTTTTCTGGCAGGCACAGAAGCTTATAAGCATCTGCGGGTGGGAACCAAGATGGCAATTGAATGTTCAAGATTGTGAAGAGCACTCTGCTCAATCAGCTAGGAATGGAAATTCTCTTGGACGTAGACATGCCCAGGTCCAAGCTTCGCAAGACCATGGACCAGGCAAGAAAGCTCTTTCTGCTTCAGCTAGAAAAGACACTGAAAAGAGTAAAGTGTTGGCAAAGGAGTCTAGATGTGAGTTTAGATCACCCTTACTAGATTGCAGCTTGTGTGGAGCTACAGTAAGAATTATGGATTTCTTAACCGTCCCTCGACCTGCTCGTTTTCCTTCCAACAACATCGACATTCCTGACACGAGTAAAAAAATGGCATTGACTCGTGGAGTAAGTGCAGCCAGTGGAATTAGTGGTTGGATTGCAGCTGATGATTTGGATAAAGAACAAACTGAAGATCGTGATGAAGTAGCAACAACAAATGATGGAAAGTCATTGCCCAATGCAGATGTTGATTTGAATCTTACTATGGCAGGGGGTTTACCTTTTAATCAGTTTGGAAGAAGAGCATTGTGTGAAAATATCAATGAGGGAGACATGGGAAGGGATCTGATGATTGGGCAACCTGCAGGAAGTGAGGTTGGTGATCGTGCAGCTTCATATGAGTCACGGGGTCCTAGTTCTCGTAAACGGAGTTTGGAAATTGGTGGCAGTTCGGATGATAGACAACAACACTTAAGGGTGCAGCAGGCAGATAGCGTTGAAGGGACAGTCATTGATCGTGATGGCGATGAAGTCACAGATGGTAGACAATATTCGGCTGGGCCTTCAAAACGTGCTCGGGACTTGGATATCTTTGATACATATTGTTCACCGTATCAGAGAGATTATGGTGCCGGCCCTAGCCATTCAGTGGGTATTGACATCTATGCAGATGGCAGTAGAGCTGCTTCATTTCAGCAAAGAAATGACCACTTTGTAGGAATCCAAACAACTAGGGATTCAACACGTGCATCATCAGTCATTGCAATGGATACCGTCAATCATAGTGCAAATGAGGACTCTATGGAAAGCGTCGAAAATTACCCTGGAGATATTGACGATATTCAGTTCCCCTCTTCAAGTACATACGGTAATCTGGACATGAATGAAACATCAGAATTGAACTACAGCAATCTAGCTCAGCCAAGCTTTGGTGTCCGCACGGTTGCTGAAGTTATTCGTGAGGAAATTGGTGTTAGTAGTACAAATGATGGTGAAGAAATTTTCAATGCAGAAACTGTCACTGCTCAAGCCCGTGATGGCATTAGTTTCGGAATAAGTGGGGGAAGTGTTGGCATGTGTGCCAGTCATGAAGCTGAAATTCATGGAGCTGATGTATCTGTCCATAGAGCGGAGAGTGTAGTGGGTGATGTGGAACCCAGAGTTGAAGATGCCGACATTCAGGGCCAGACAGGTGAATCTACTCCAAATCCTGGGCTAATGGATGAGATTGTCCCTGAAGAAGTCAATAGAGAAGATCCTCGTGGTGATAGCCAGGAGATGTCTCAATCCCTAGGGAGGGCTGATAGTGGCTCAAAGGTTGATGGTTCTGCTAAGGCTGAATCTGTGGAAAGTGGTGAAAAGATAAGTAGGGGCAGCAAGTTCGTCCTAGAGACTTCTTTGCACCCTTCTCTTTCATGCAATGCTAATGTAGATTCTGGTTATAAAACAACAAAGCAAGAGGTCTCAAAGGCTGGAAAATCTTCATCTACAAATAATTGTGTGTACCAAGAGGCAGATTACATGGTAGCAAATGGAATAGGTAATTTTTCTTCATTTTTTTTTCCCGCTTCGCTAGTTGTTACTAGGCTACTAAGGCCCCCCTGTTTCTCTCTTTTCTAAGAACTATGTGTAGTTTATTGGCATTTTATTTGCCGTGTCACCATGTTGATTCCATTTCTAATTTGCTAAATTTTCTGATCTGCATAACTTATGGGTCTCCGCAGTTTTATATTGGGTTCAAACTATCTCTGTCTATATTCAGACTGACTACAGTTATTTGTAAACAATTAATGTGCACTGAATTGGAATTAGTGATGTCTTAGCTCGATTACTGAACATATTGTTCAGCATTTTGGAACTCGTGCATTGTTATGCCTATTTTATGTCTCATTAAATCATTCTGATCTATTCTTCTTTCTGCAGTACTTATCCATGTCATATTCCTAAGGTTAAAGTTTGCGTGTAATTATTTTTTTTTCACCCTCTTGTTGTACTTTTCTTTCTTTTTGCTAACAGTGATACGTTTACTTTTTTTCTTTTTTCCCTTTCCATTTGATTCAGAACCTCCTAAAGGGGAGAGCAATTATGAAGAAGTTGCAGAATTTGATCCAATTGCCCATCACAACCAATTCTGCCCTTGGGTGAACGGAAATGTTGCTGCTGCTGGCAGCAGCAGCGGTGGTTCTGGAACTAGTGCTGATGCAATTGCACTTTGTGGGTGGCAGCTTACTTTAGATGCCCTGGATGTCCTGCGATCCTTGGGGACTGTTGCAATTCAGACAGTGCAGTCTGAATCAGCAGCATCGCTGTACAAGGTTTTTCTTCTTTTTTATTTGTACTTTTTGGTACTTTTACTGTTACCTATCATATTGAAGTGAATGGATTTTTTGGGAATGTAGGCGTCTCATGCAGTTTTCTTGTTTATTTCTTGCCATACAACAACAACAACAACAAGAAGCCGTAATCCCAACTTAATTGGGATCGGCTATATGGATTTCACTTTTTCACGCAGCTCTGTTCGAAATTAGACTTTCATGAATGCCTAGATCTAGAATGTCTTTTCTAACTATTTCGGTCCACGCAATGCTTGGTCTACCCCTCCATCTCTTTGTATTAGGTATAAGAATGTCCTCCCAAGCACGAAATGGTGCTTCGAGTGGTCTACGTTGGACATGCTCATACCACCTCAAGCGGCCTTTGCGCAACTTATCTTCTATTGGTGCTACACCTATTTTATTACGAGTAACTTCATTCCTTAACATATGCATTTCTGCCACACTCATCTTAGTTATGTGTTGTCTTTTAATGGCCCAACATTCAATACCATATAACATAGCTGAGCGGATTACAGTCCTGTAGAACTTTTCTTTTAACTTAATAGGCATCTTGCCATCACATAAAACTCCCGTAGCATTCTTTCACTTAACCCACCATGCCTTAATCCGATGTTGAATATCATCTTCTATATCTCCTTCGTACTGCATTACAGACTTAAGGTACCTAAACTTCCTAGAAGCCCCAATCTCCAAACCATTTAAAGAAATTTCATCACTCTGATTACTTGAGTTTTTAAACCTATAATGCATGTATTCAGTTTTCATCATACTTAACTTAAATCCCTTCCTCTCGAGAGTTTGTCTGCACAGTTCTAACTTACGGTTGACTCTTTTCCTATGTTCATCAACTAAAACTATATCGTCCGCAAAAAGCATACACCAAGAAATTCTATCTTGGATTTCTCTTGTCAACTCATCCACTACGATGGTAAAAAGATAAAGACTAAGAGCAGATCTTTGATGAAGGCCGATCCGAATGGGAAACTCTGCTATGTAGCCTCCAACGGTTCTCACACTCATGACCACCCCATCGTACATGTCTTTAATTACCTTGATATACCTCACATGCACTCTTCTCTTTTCTAGTACCCACAATAAAATTTCTCTCGGTACCCTATCATATGCCTTTTCTAAATTTATAAAGACCATATGTAGGTCCGTCTTGACTTCTCTATACCTTTCCATCAGCATCTTAAGAAGAAAAATGGCTTCCGTGGTTGATTTGCCTGGCATGAAGCCAAATTGGTCACCTGAGATGGTAGTTGTGGCCTTTAATCTCCTTTCAATAACTCTCTGCTAAAGTTTCATAGTGTGGCTTATTAAATTTATGCCCCTATAATTGTTACAATTCAGCACATCTCCTTTATTCTTGAAGATTTCCTACATGGATCAGGTATATGCTTCTTCTTTAGTATCTCATTAAAAAGCTTAGTGAGCCACATAATTCTAACATCTCCTAACGCCATCCAAATTTCTATTAGAATATCATCTGGCCCACATTCCTTCCCCTTTTTAATTTTTCGTAGTGCAGTTTTTACTTCCGAGATTTTGATTTCTCTTGTATACATCACATTAGGTTCTCCTTGTGTCCTAAGATCGTCAACTCTATCGTATGATCATCATTATAAAGTTACTCAAAGTAAGTCTTCCACCTTTCTCTAATGTCTTTGTATTTTGTCAGAACTTAATTCTTATTATCCTTAACACACCTCACTTGATTTAGGTCCCGACACTTCCTTTCTCTTATCCTAGCTAGTTTATATATATCATTCTCTCCTTCTCTAGTCTCAAGTTTCCTATATACCTCATCTAAGTTAGGGGTGGCAATTCGTGTCACGTGTCGTGTTCGTGTTGTGTTTTGATCATTTCTTTCTAAATTTGCAGTCAACTGGAACACGGCCCGTGACACGAAATTTTTTAAAAACCGCAACACGAACACGACACGATCACTTCACGAGTTGACACGACACGACCCGTGACACGAAATTGACCCGTGAACCCGAAATTGACACGAAAATTGTATACTTTTATTTAGTTTTTTACATATTAAAAATAACTTAAAATTCATAACACACTAAATTACAATAACATCCATTGAAATTAAATAAATAATATTATAAGATTTTGAGTATAACTATTATGATATCACAAGTTCATAATAAAATTTAAAATATGAAATGAAAAATATATGTATTTTTTAATTTTTTACGAGTTTCGTGTCGTGTTCGGGTAAGGCGGGTCCGACCCGAAATTGACCCGTGTTTTTCGTGTCAATTTTAGGTCCCCTAACCCGTAAAATTCGTGTCGTTTTCGAGTCGTGACCCATATTGCCGGCTCTAATCTAAGTAAGTGGAACGAGCCTTACCAACTGCTCGCTTAGTTTCTTTCTTCGCTTCTTTATACTTATTAAAAGTTTTAACATCTTTATGTTTTGGTAAATCTCTATATAAATCCCTCTTGGTCCTAATAGCCTTTTGAACTTCCTCACTCTACTACCAGGCTTCTTTGGGGGCCTTTACCTCTAGATTTTCCTTGTACCTCATTTGTCACTTTTCTAATGCAGTATTTGCTTCACTTATATATGACCAAGTAGCCTTCTCTAACAACTTCTCTTTAAAGGCCAATTGTTTTATTCCCTTCAAATGCCACCAACGAGTTCGTGGGAGGTGGTTTATCTTAGTCCTTCTATAACAAAGCTTAATGCTCACATCTAAGATCATTAACCTATGTTGGGTGGCTAGTACTTCTTAAGGAGTTACTTTACAATCTTTACATAGAGAACTTTCTCTATACTTTGTGAGAAAATAATCTATCTGGCTCAAGTTCCTCCCATTCTTAAAAGTGATCAAGTGAGAATCTCTTTTCTTGAAAAATGTGTTTGTTATGATAAAATCATGTCGCAACGCAAATTCCAAAGTAGATTTTCCTTATTCGTTTCGAGCTCCAAAACCGAAACCACCGTGGATCCTTTCGAAGTTTTCCCTATCCTTACCAACATGCCCATTGAAATCTCCTCCAATGAAAATGCTATCCTCATTGTGTTAGGATCCTACGAGTTTAGCTAAGAATTGATTAACAAATGGTGTTCCTGGATCCAACTCACGTAGTTTTTATTACTTGAAATGGAGGATTACAACTCAAGGCTCATTGAAGTCCCTAGACTCAACGAAGAAGAAGAAGAAAATACTGAAATAAAGAAAGTAAGATAGTGGTGGATTTTCAAGTAATCCCCAGACTCCCAGGCAGCTCCTTCAGCATAGAATTCACCATCGCTTCCCTCCCCCCTAGTTTGGCTATTTATTCTCTTTGCTAGTAACTAACTCCTCACCCTCACTAACAGAATTCCACCTCCCGATGCTCATTGCTACCCTAAATTACCAGCCTGTCCCTGCCCGTCTCTCTTCCCCCTTCTAGCATATACAAACTTAAGAGGTGGGGACCTATCAATACCCCCGCCTCAAAGAAACACCTTGTCCTCGAGGTGTTAAGTAATCACAACCGTGTGACTCCACCTCCTTCCAATCTTGATGATGAGGTTGGATCTTGGAACGTCAAAGGTAACAGCAATTCCAAGTCTGCCCTTTGTGAAATTTCCAATTCCAATTCCTATCACGCCAATTCCTTTCAACCCCCCTTCTACCACCCCTATCTTTGTAGATCCGACCCCAATTGGACTGAAATAAGAAGACCCAGTCCAAATGTCATTGGAATTGGTGTGCATCCCAGCTTTAACGGCATTGGAACCAACCCAAATCACGCCGGATTTGAGAAACCCAGCCCTTGGCTCGCCAAAATATGCCCTAATTGCGTCAAAATCACAAAACTCAGCCTTAAGGGCATCGGAATTTATGGGTCCCCTTCCAATTCCGTCAGAATCTGCCTCCATAGCACCGGACCCAGCCCCTTTCACGCCGGAATTGCGAGGCCCAGTCCAAACCGGGCTGGAATCAACCCCAACCTTGCCGGAAACAACCTCAACAGCGTCAGAATCATGAGACCCGCTCCAAATTTGGCCGGAATTTTTGAAAACAACACCAATCTCACCGGGATCAGCCTTAATGGAGTCGGAACTGGAAGATCTGGTCTTGCCTTCGCCGGAATCCACATGAATCTCGCTGGAATCAGGTGACCCAGTCCTAACCCGGCCGGAATCTGCCCCAACCATGACGGAATCACGGCTGGGTTCCCTGTTCTGAGGGTACCCCTGCCATCCCAGCCCCGGAGCAAGCCCCTCTTCCTCTAACTCTGGCTCCCACTCCGATTCCCGTCACCGACCAAGCTCCGCCTCCCTCTCCCGACGGTCGCGACCTCCTTCCGCCCTCCTCCCGTTGTCGAACCAACCCTCGCGATGTAGATCCGGACCACCCAGCCCCAGATTGCAACGGATCTCGCACTCCTCCATGAGACCCACGTCTCTCCGGCGTCGGAACACCCTCTCGCGGCCTCGATCTTCGCGAATCGGCGCTTCCTGGCAAAGATCCGCCCGATTTGGCACCTCCACTCCGCCTGGGTGGTCGCGATCTAGGCTCTCCTCGCCCCGAGACACGCGATCTCGCCTCTCCCCGTCCCGTCGTTTGCCGTCGCGACCCCACTCGGCCTCCCCGGCCATCGGCCGCGCCGCCAGAAGTGCCTCTATCCTCCGCAGCGCCGCTTGCACGTCTTCCAACTGAGTCCGAACCTTCCCCAGTTCACCACGCAGCCCAAGCCACTTCTTCACGGATCTGCGGGAGGTTGCCTCTTGGACCACCGCCAGTCCCTTTTCCACCATAGTCACCCTCTCCGGATCCGCTGGTTTAGGTGCTATGGATCGGTGCTCTGATACCATTGTTAGGATCCTATGAGTTTAGCTAAGAATCGATTAACAAATGGTGTTCCTGGATCCAACTCACGTAGTTTTTATTACTTGAAATGGAGGATTACAACTCAAGGCTCATTGAAGGCCCTAGACTCAACAAAGAAGAAGAAGAAAATACTGAAATACAGAAAGTAAGATAGTGGTGGATTTTCGAGTAATCCCCAGACTCCTAGGCAGCTCCTTCAGCACAGAATTCACCATCGCGTCCCTCCCCCCTAGCTAGGCTATTTATTCTCTTTGTTAGTAACTTACTCCTCACCCTCACTAATAGAATTCCACCTCCCGATGCTCATTGCTACCCCAAATTACCAGCCTGTCCCTGCCCGTCTCTCTTCCCCCTTCTAGCGTATACAAACTTAAGAGGTGGGGACCTATCACATTGCCTATACGACACACTAAGTCATCCATGTCTTCCCAGGACTTGACTTTAGTTTCTGCATCCAATCTTATTTGTGGAGCGTAAGCACTAATTACATAGATGAATTTATTTCCTAGTACCAATTTGAGCATAATAATTCTATCCTCTATTCGCTTAATCTCAACTACGTCATCTTTCACAGTTTTGTCCACTAGAATACCAACTCCATTGCGATATACCATAACTTTTGTCATAAATTTCCAATCCTTTACTTTCTCTCCTGTCCACTTTGTTTCCTGTAAGCATAAAATGTTAATTCTTCTTCTTACCATAACATCTACTAACTCCATAGATCTACCAGTTAAAGAACCCACATTCCAAGTACCTAAACAAATTTTCCTATAATGGGCTAGCTCTGCCCCTTGCACACGTCCATGAATGTGCTTTGCTATGATTTGAAAAAAATTGAAAGCAAGTGAACGTTGTGATTACTGTTGCTTAATGGATGAATGTGCAAAGTATATCTTGTCCTTTCGAGTGGCAATTCCAAATTTTGCCATTGTTGACTGCAATTCCCAATTCCCTATCATGTCTTTCTTTGGATGCTTTTTTGTTACATTGATCTAGACATCTTGCAGGAGAATGAGATCCCAGGCATCATTGGATGCCTAGGTCCTTTTAAGAACTTTATTAGTAACTGACGATAATATTCTTGGTTTGTGCCAAGGTTTTTCCCCAAACGTGTTCTAATTTAATGTGAAGACATCTTAAATTTGAACACTATTCTTCGTGGAAAGTGGAAATGTCGGCGGTGCTGACTAGTTGTTCTGGGTCTACTTATTTTAGGAAAAAGCAGTAAGGAAGTAGTTATATATTTTTTATTTTCCTTTTGTCCGCTTCGGCGACATGAGTTCGTGTCTTTGCATTCGTGTCTTTGCATGCAATGCAGGAATTAATCTTTCTTTGTATTGCGGGAGTTGTCTTCATTGTCTTGCTTACAGTCTTTTATTTCATATGTTTGTTTCGCACATATATATTTTTATTCATGCCATAATATTTTGCTGACGATTCGCACTCTGTGTGACTCACTTCCCCATCTCTGAAACCAAAGGTTTTAACAGTTTTCTCGTTTGTATCATTTGCATTGAGTTTTATTTTTTCTTACAGGATGATCACCAAAATCCAGGTCAAAAGCTCCTTCGCCACCATTCTATGAACAGAAGCCATGGGCAACATTGATTGTTCATCTTATTATGGAGCTATTCCAGTTACCTGTAAGTGCATCTCAAAATACCTGCTTTCTAAAAGCACTACCAAACAGTTGTCTTTGGGTGAATCAATCTTCCTTTTCATTTGCTATTTTGTTGTTCTTGGTCTTGCAGCATATTGATTATGTTATCCGCTCCAATGATGCGCTATTCTTTGCAGGATCAGTTCAGAATCCAATCTAGAGATGAAATTCAAATTCAAGTTTGGCTAGCTGCAATGGGACAGCTGCTGGGAAAGTTCTAGCAATCTTGTCAAGTCATTTTCTTTGCATGGTAGGATATTATTTATGTTGTAACGATCTTAAATGCTTCATGCAGATAAACCTTCAGATCTGCTGTTTATTTTCTTTTCCCTTTTTCATGAATTTTTATACTTAATACTATCTAGTCAATTGGCGATGTGTCAGAGACTTGGAACATTTGATAAAGAATAGTTGAAGAATCATGTTTTTTTTTTTTTTTTTTTTTTTTGGGATACAAAATTTTTTCGTGCATTTGGCATTGCTAATAATGATGAGAACGGGATCTTTTAAGTGTCGTTTTTCTGTTTCTTCAAGATACGAGATGGTTTATGGTTTGCCTAGCAGCATTTTTTTTCCTTCTATTTTCTTATTTCCTAAGTGGTTGCTAAGCCTTTGTGTTGGTACTTGGTACCATATTGGCTATTGGTAAATCATGTCACCCCTCAGATTGGCTAATACTTTTCTGATTTAGAGATTTTGCTCTTCCGAGTTGGTGTTGTTCGGCTTCCAAAACTAAAGCACTTTTCTGCCCTACATTTGATTTCTAGCTGTCGGATATGCACCAAGTGAAATGGCAATTTTTATGCGGTTTTTCTTGAATGAGATTTGTTTTTATCCCCGTTATTGACTTGGAAAGTTACCCTTTTGGGGATTAATAGTGTGTGAGATTGTATTAGAAGTAGGAAAGTGATTACCATCTTGGAAGAACTGAATTCTAATGTGAGATGTTGGATTGCGATTCATGTTGCTGAGGCTTGGACAATTAATTTTCAACTCTCACAATATCCTAAAAGAATAGGAGCTTTTTACCGTAACGGTACCTCTCGTAGGTAGTAAGGCGTGTTTCTAAATATTAAAAGGTGAAGGAGATAAATACCTTTTAAAGTGTATGAGTTTGGATTTTTATCTTTTATTTTTAAATTAATTTTTTTAAGTCAAATAATTATATAAGTTAATAGAGTATTAATTAAGAATAAGAGATAAAAAAATTAAACTCATGCACTTTAAGGGTGAGTTTAATAATTTTCTCAATATTATATTAACACTTTTCAAAAAATAAAAGAAAATATGAAATTAACATCAAAGTAATAAAAAATTCCAAACTAACAAAATCTAGTAGCGTTTTAAAACAAAGTCCTATAATAAAGATATAGTTTTAAACGGAGTCCTATTATTAGGATATATTTTTTTAGGACTTGTCTACAATTTTTTAAGTGAGATGGTCCTTCCAATGTCATATGTAAAGGTGAAAATGTAACATGGTATTTATTTAATAAACATCGATTTTGAAAATATGAAGCACTGAGATAATTATCTCCGACAATTATTGCATTTTTTTAAGGTCCGTTTGGCATAGCTTTTACTTTTTTCTAGTAGAAGAAGAGAAGTAAAAACTGTAGCTTTGTAAGTGTTTGGAATAAAGAGCTTAATGGGTCAAAATGATTTTAAAATTTTCTAATAAGCAATAAAAGTATTAGAATAAAGTTTATAATGCCCTAATTAAACTCTAGTACAATTTTTAAAGTCTATTCAGAAGTGCTCTTTTTAAAAGTCACAATTTTTTATTTTAACTGAAAGTTCTTCTGAAAAGTCAATTTTTAACAAATCATTTAAACACTTCAAGAAGCAACTTTTAGACCTAGGAAGTCAAAAGTAGCTTTTAAAAAGCTCTCCCAAACATGCCCATATTATGTTAAATAACTAAATTAGATGGTGTTAACATTTTTTAATGTGTGTTGCGTTAGATAATTTCATGTTATGTTAAATAATGTCTTGTTACGTTAAATAAATGTCATATCACGTTTTTATTTTTAAGCGTACAATATGAGAGATTATCCGACTGAAAAGTTGTAGACATGACTTATTTTTTTATACCATATTGTAGAATTCTAAAAATATACATTCTAATAATTCTTAAAAAAAATGTATTAAGACATTGTAGCAATATTTTTTTTCTTTCTTTCTTTTTAATTTTTATTTCTCCAATTTACGTGCTTACTAGAATTAGCGTTGAGTGTGGAAAAGAGCAATTGAATTCCTTAATACTTCCATAATGGTAATAGGGGAGCCTCTACGGCTTAAAAAAATCTACTGATAGAATATATTCTATCATATTTGACCGTTAGATTAATTTTTTAATGAATTATAGCGCATTGTAAAAAATTATTCTACCGGTGGATTTCTTAGGAGTCTCACACTAAACCGGGTAATAATCAACTTATTATTTCGCATCAAATGTACTACTTTGTGGCCAGAATTACTTGGAATAGCGAAGAATCTCCCCTCTTGGAAGTTATTTTACCCAATCAAATCCACAAAATCCAGTCTCACCCAATCATATCCAAGCACCTTGTCCACGTGTCAAATCCAACACATACAAAAAACCAACAACAATAATAATAACTCATTTTAACTCCAATTCTCTTTCCCCAACCAACAAACTACCATGACAACACCAACAACAACAACTCTGCAAATCCAAATGCAAATGCAATCCTCTTTATGCCTGTCATCCTCCCCAAAACCATCATCATCATCATCATCATCATCATCATTTTCTCTCTCAAATTCCCAGCTCCCAAACATCCCCATATCAAAGCCCCCCACAAACACAAAGAGCCTCCTCCAAAAGCACCCACTCTACGCCCCAACTCACTCCAACCTCTCCCTCCAAACCAAAGAGAAAATCCTCTGCCTCGAAATCCTCGGCGTCGACTCCGGCAAAGCCCTCTCCCAAAACCCCGCTCTCCGCTCTGCCTCCCTCCACTCCATCAACTCCGTCATCTCCTTCCTGCGCTCCAAAGGGATCCACCACAAAGACCTCCCCAAGATCCTCGGAATGTGCCCCAAAATCCTCACCTCCGACATCATCTCCGACCTCATCCCTGCCTTCAATTTCCTATCCGACAACCTCAAAATCCCCGACCGCAATCTCCGCAAGGCCGTCGTAAAAAACCCGAGGCTACTTGCCTCCAGCGCCCAGGACCAGCTCAAGCCTGCGCTCTTCTACCTCCAGCGGCTCGGATTCTCCGACCTCGAGGCGTTGGCGTACCGCGATTCCGTCCTCCTCGTGTCGAGCGTGGAGAAGACGCTGATTCCGAAGCTGAGGTTCCTGGAGAGCTTAGGGATGTCGAATGAGGAGGCGGTCGGGATGGTGCTGAGATGCCCGGCGCTGTTCACGTTCAGCGTGGAGAACAATTTCAGGCCCAAGTTTGAGTATTTCGCGGGAGAGATGAAGAGGAGACTGGAGGAGCTGAAGGAGTTCCCGCAGTACTTTGCGTTCAGCTTGGAGAAGAGGATAAAGCCGAGGCATTTGGAGGTGGTGGAGAGAGGGGTGGAGATGGGTCTGCCATTGATGCTCAAGACCACTGATGAGGAGTTTAGGGAGCTTATTAGTCAAGAAAGTGGATGAAATCAATATCAGTCTAGATTTTTTTTTTCTTTTTTTTTTGTAATGGGGTAAAGACTCAAATATCTTGTGTAATTAAGTAAATTATTATTGTAAATGGGCTTTTTACAATGGGGTCGCTGTAGACTTTCTTAACATTAGATTCGTTGAAAAACTAAATTAAAATTTAAAAATTATTCCAAGCTAAAAGCTTAAAATAAAGCTCTAATATTGTGTGTGTATATATATATATATAAAATATATAATATATATATATATTATTGTGAGGAAAAATATATCTTGTCACGTTGGACGACGACCGAGCTCCACATGGCCATTACCTGCCACATTAACCAGCGATCGGCGTTCAAAATTAATTGTCATTCAAATGGTGAAATGGTCGACCGTATAATGTATTTTAAGATAATTTTTAAATACAACAATAGTATGCACGCTATCGTCGATCCTACACGCAGTCGAGGCGTGTATGATCTGGAATCCCAAGCAAAATGACGGTGCCATAGAGGGATCAACCGGGACGAAGGCCTCGGCATTGGCTTGTTGAAATACAATAGAGACGCAGAGGGCATGACGCTTAGCTTTTGACCCAGATCCCAAGAGTAACCTCTGAGGTGGCATGGGGAAAATCCTTAGGTTACTTCTGGGTTTGGAGAAAGTCAGTAGCAAAGAAACTGATTGTCTGCCTATAAACCACCTAAAACAGACCAATGGAAGTCACGGAAGATCTGCATAGCCGCATTAGTGGACAAAGTAGCTGAATGAACAATCCAAAAGGTACTAAAAGGCTACAGTCTAGGCAGGTAGGATAATAGGATACTCGAGAGAAACCGCCAAATAATCCCCTGTCACGGTCCACCCAATATGTAATCTGTGAGATATAAAATGGGCAAGGCCCCAAAGGGAGAAAGGACCCCTTGTAATCTAAAAAGGGGGAAAATAGTAGAAATTTCTCCAAATGGATGTAGCTCTCATTATAGAGTGAACCACTATAATTTCTAGTGTTCTACTGGATTATTTGCACTTGCGCATCCATTCAAAAAACACTTCAAAGACTCACGCACAACCGGTTGCACTTTTCTGATAATATAATCAGTTTTAGCCAGTAACTTGACTGATTACTGGGCAGTAATCCGGCGTAAACTTATTTACGAAATTTCACCGTCAGGCGTCAATATATATATATATATATATATATATATATGCAAAACCGAGTAGCCATGATATCATTATGCGCCGCGATGTATGTTTACAATTGAATCAGCCTGTTATGATTCTTCCAGCGACGAAAAATTAAACAGAATTGCTGCCCGTGGACATATGCAAGAAATCAACGGTATAAACAAGATTTTTAAGATTGCAAAATAAAGATTGATCTCCACATTGAGAATTTCTTAGATTGGCTACGTAATGCAGAAAACTCATTCAATTGTATAAATTTCGACCCCGAAAAAGAAGTTAAATTGATTGCCTACAAGCTTAGAGATGGAGAAGCAGCTTGGTGTGAATAAGTGCAAGTAAATCGGAGATGACAAGACAAACAACCTATCCGAGCATGGTTTAAGATGGAAAAAGTTGTTAAAGGCCAGATTATCGTTTGATTATGAGCAAACACTTTACCAACAATACCAAATTTGCTGACAAGGGATTAGATCTATAAGTAAAAATAGAAAAGAATGTTGTAGGGTGAAGGCAAGAAACAATCTGAATGAATCTAAAAATCTGCAAGTGGCCGGTAGATTAAAATTGGTTATTCAAGATAAAGAAATGTTGCAATTAAGTTTGGAGTCTCTCATACGCTGTCAATTTGTCATGTAAAATTGAAGGGCAACTTAATAGACCTTTGCTTGGATCACCGGCCAACTAGAAGACTCTCAAGAGCCTGGACAACTCAATCGAAGGCCAGCCACACATGCTGCCTTGGAAAATGGTACGAAGTTTCAACTTTATTCAAGTTCACGTTTTTTTAAATTTCAACTTTATTCAATTTTACTCAACTTTATTCAAGTTTTAACTTCAACTCAAGTTATAACTCAAAAACTACACTCAAATTACACTTCAAAAAAACAACCCCTTAGTTTTTGTTCAACCCATCGCCTCAGTTTCGGAACGAAAAAGATACTAGGAATACTGAAAGCTTTGGACAACAAGGAAAGAGGACTGCTACAGACGACCTGTGCAAGCCCTAATCTAGGCAAATGCTTTAGGTGGAATCAACCTGGACACCAATCACACGAGTGCCCCAGTGGAAGGCTGATGAACATGATAGACGAAGAACAAGGCAATGAAGAAGAAAATGGTCAACACTAAATTTATATGATACAAGCTTTGAAGTTGAAGTCTAAACCACATCCGGCTCCATATATGATAGCTTAGATTAAGAAGGGAGCTGAAACCATTGTGAATTAAGAGTGTCGGGTTCCTTTCTCAATCGGAAAATTTTACAAATTAGACGAGGTCGTCTATGACATTATTGATATGGATGCATGCCATATTTTACTGGGACGCAGATGGATATTTTAAACTTACTTTTTGAGTGTATTAGTCGTGTATGAATTGAGGAATTTCATTTAATTAATAGCTCTAGTAGTTAAAAAAAAAAAAAAAAAAAAAAAAGGAGGAATATCATCCAACGACAACAACTTTTACCACCATTACCTCCGAGTTAATCAATTGATAAGCTTTTTGAGGTAGAGACGGATGTCAGTTAAGGCATGGAGTTGTACTTTCTCAGGAGGGTAAATCCTACAGTAAACCTTTTATTACTATTTTTTTTTTTTTGGTATACAACATTAGTTTATGGGTCTAGATGTATATCCTACCTTTGTAATATCACGCATAACATAAAGTGAAATTGTATTTAATAGACTACCTTTTTAAATCATTAAAAGTAAATAACCTATTTACCAATCATCAGAATTTACTAGGCATTTTTAGTTTTAAACTTTTTGTTTTCTAATTTTACCTCTTTCATTTGATAAATAAAACATTTACATAGTGTTTATAATTTTTTATGTTTACCTCATTATTTTATCACTTTCTTCCCGTAAAATAACTTTAATTTGACTTATTAATGGTATGACATGAATTTTTAGTCTACTAGTAGGAACTGTTATGTTTAATTGTTGGATTATTTTTTAAGAGTCAATTACGTGCATGTCTACATATAGCACGCAATACATAACCGCCCTACTCCAAATTAGATAGTTGAATAACTAGAGGTGAAAGTTCACGCTGTCCGGCCGGCCGACTCATTATTTTCACTGAGCCGGTCTTAAAAGGAGGAGGGTCTGTCCAACTCGGCTCTAAAGCCCAACGGGCCTAGGGCCGGCCTGAAATTTACAAGGTATTTTTTTAAAAAAAAAAATTAAGAAAGATGAACTTTCCCGGCTCCAATAAGGTTTCGGGCTTAAAACCTAGGCACGGCTCGACCCAAACACTTAAGCGGCCCAAACCAAGTCTGGGCCCGGCCAATAGTGCCGGCCCGCTTAGCCCGGCCTAAACTTGCAACTCTATTAAAAACTAATCCTACTGTTGAAACAAAATAGCTTTCTCCATCATAAATACACCATTTTCTATTTGTTTAAGATATAATTTATTCCAAATTTAAAATATTATTTATATTTTCAATTGATTTTTTTTAAATTAATTAAAAAATCCCGCTTTTTTTCAAGATTCTCACCGTCAGACTACTCAATGCGTGCATTAGATCTAAAATTTGTTCCCACCGCTGTCAGAGTGCTCTCACCGTCAGACCACTCAATGATGGTGATACTGGTGAGATGTTGGAAACTCCAAAGAGAGAACGTTG
Source organism: Morus notabilis (assembly GCF_000414095.1). Lineage (NCBI taxonomy): Eukaryota > Viridiplantae > Streptophyta > Magnoliopsida > Rosales > Moraceae > Morus > Morus notabilis. Next base: position 244,312 of record NW_010358177.1, on the reverse strand, counting down.
AGGAATAGATGGAGATCATGACATTGTCATGTTGAAGAATCGCGAAGAACAGACGCGGTTGGGATGACATGAGGAGAATTTGTGACTTCGTGATGATTTCAAGATGGTGCTGGCAGCACTAACCAACTATCTATAAACTTCTTTCGAGAAGGAGATTGACGTCACGGTCTAGACAGCAAGGTTGAAGTGGCCGGTGCTTTAATAGCGATAATGAGGATCAATAGTCGAGGAGGATCCATATGGTGGTCAATGAAAACCAATGTGCCAAAAATACCCCACGACTAACAATAATCCCATCCTTACATCATATTTGATTCGACAACCTTCCTCCTTTATGGATGGCACAAACCTCATCCTGAATTGAGCATTTGACGACGAGCTTGCAGAAGAAATTTGATGACCACTTTTCTTTTTTCATTTATTCATTTTTTACTAATGTTCATGTCTTTATACAACGTGAAATTGTATCTCCACCCTATTAAAACCAATCTCATCATAATTACATGACAAAATTTTCTATCTTGAATCGAAATTTAACAAAATTTCAAATAAACTGTATAGAAGCAAAAACTTTATAGTAATTATCATAATGTTATCGCATGTTGTATTATATAATTATATAGTTATTATCTTAATGGTATCAAAATTTTCCGTTCTTATAATACTTCAATGTTTAAATTTTGCTACATGTTTTGGTCATTGACACCATTATGATTTTTGAATGGACATTTTTACCATCACTAGTTGAAGAACACGTGCTATACACGTAGAGTAATTGTATATTAAATTTTAATTACCGTGTTATTAGTAAAAGCATATAAAATCCTAAAAAGAAATTAAAATTAAAAAAAATTAAGTTTTAGGGTAAATAGCTAAAAAAAAAGGGACTAAAATGAAGGAGAAAATATCTTGGAGAGCAAAAAAAAAAAAAAACTACTGTAGCACTGTAGCATTTTAACTAAAATGACGCAGTTTTAGTTGAAAAATGCGTGAACAGTGTTCAGGATTCTCACTTCTTAGTTGAGTGGACATTTTTACTGTCATTACTTGAAGAAGAAGTGCTAAGCATGTGGAGTAATTGTGTATTAAATTTTAATTATAGTATTATTATTAAAAGCATATAAAAACCTAAAAAGAAACTAAAATTAAAAAATAAAATTTTAGGGCAAGTAGTGAAAATTTGGACTAAAATGAAAGGGAAAAATATCTTGGGGAACAAAAAAAAAACTACAGTAGCAATACTGTAACATTTTTAACTAAAACGACGCCGTTTTAGTTGAAAAACGCGTGAAGAGTGTTCAAAATTCTCACTTCTTATATACATATATAGATATATGATCCGTTTAGTTTGCTGATTCGAGTTTTTAATTCGAATTGAGATGTGACTATTTCTGAGAGCTTTTTACTATAATAAAACTCAAATTTTAAACTCGAATAGGTGAAATAAACATACCTATAAATTATTAATAACAATAACTGAATGACTTCCTTTTTATTTTTTTGACGCAGCCTTTGAACCAGAAATATGATTTCCTTTTCTTTGAAAAAGTAAAAATAGAAAGATAATGCCTTAATAAACTAGCAAACAAAAAAAAAAAATAGTGATTAGATGAATGTCAACACTAACGTACGTTAGTTACTCTTAAAGAAGGAGAAAAAAAAAAGAAGTTAAAAAAGTTATTATCACTCAAGAATGGCAAATACCAATATTGAAAAAAAAAAAGAAAGAAAAAGCAGTGTATTAGTCTCATGATTTCATGGCCGAGCTTCGCCGTCGTCATTAGATTACACAAAAACAACTCTACTTAAACCCCCCACAAAGTCGGTGCTTTTCATTTGACCTTCCCAAAACAGAATTGCTCTCTCTACCCTCTCTCTTTCTCTCTCTTTAAAGTCCCTCTCTTCTTCCCGAAACCCCGCCGCCCCAATTTTATCGGCGGGAGAATGTTATTTTCTCGGGGATTTCGTCAGATTCCGAGAAGCAGTTTGACGGGAATCTCCCGGTGGCTCCTCCCGCACCGACCGGAGCAATCTCAGACCAGTCCTCAATGTCTTCGAGAATCTGCTCACAAGGTTGTTATAATCCAATCGTTTCCTTCATTTGTCGAATTGAAATTTGTTTTTGTTTGATTTAATGGATTTGGTTTGGTGTTGTTCGATTAGTAGATTTTTGGCGGTTATGGAGAACCTAGTTATTGGGGATTGCCTGCGTTGCATAGTTCTAGGTATCAAGTTCATCACCAGAGTAGCTCCATAGTTGAGGTACGGTATATGTCTTTTTATTTATTTTTGAGTAATTTCGTTTTGTTTTTGTTCATTTTGTAAGTTGTTATTAGCTCAATTGGGATTCGGAGAACTTGATTTCAGGAAGAACTAGACCCGTTTTCGCTTGTTTCGGATGAACTTTCGCTTGTCGCAAATAGATTGCGGGAAATGGTAGTTGCTGAGGTATCTGTTTGATCGTTTTTGCTGAGCAATTAGCTGATATTCATTGAATGTGTATGTTTAAAGTTTTGATTTTGAAACCATATGAATCCTGGAAACGGCCTCTCCTTCAGGGGTAAGGCCGCGTACATATGGGATTGAGCTTTCCTCCGAGCCTGTCATAGTACGGGAGCCTCTTTGGCACTGGAGTCCGCCTTTTTTTTTTATGAACTATGAAGCTTTCTGGTTATAGTTGGATCCTAGATTTTTTGAGATTCCATCTCATACAGGTTCCGAAGCTCGCTTCAGCTGCCGAGTACTTCTTCAAAATGGGGGTGGAGGGGAAGAGATTTCGTCCAACGGTAAGCTTTAGTTGCTATGGAGGATTTTACAGTTTACACTCTATAAATGCAATGTCAATAAGTTGTTCCGGAAATATGTTCATTAGCTTGAAAGAATGGTTGCTAGTAATATGTTCTTTGTTTCATGTAAAACGGATTGCTTTGTTTCTATGATCGACCTTTTAGAAAGACGGTGTTACCAAGCGTTTGGGTATTCTTTATAGATGTAGTGTTGCTTGTTCTCCTTGATTTAAACTCCTATGTACCTTCCAAAGGTTTCTTTAGCTGTAAGTGCCGTGTGAATATATGACCAATCACCCAACAGATTAAATGGTGTCGTATGTTTGGGTTATATATCTAAAATGCTCTTGAAAATATTTCCGCTATGGAATTCTTCAATTTCAAAAGTTGATTCTACTTTTGAACAAAATCATGTCCATTTACATCTATAGTGAATTCTTGTTACATTAAGAACAATAGTGGAATACAAGAATATCAAGCATTTTGAGAAATAAATCTATCAATTGTACATGATGCTTTAATATTAGTTGGAGTCGATGAACAATCTTCTTCTATCAACATGAGCGCGTCTTATCTTTTACACATGTTTTTGCAAACAATATGAATGCTAACTTGTATGCTCCTATTTATGTCATATTATTCTTTCATATATGCAGGTTTTATTATTGATGTCAACAGCTTTAAATGTTGCCATACCTGAGCCTCCTAAAGCGCTAGGTGATACTTTAACACCAGAACTGCGTACAAGGCAGCAATCTATAGCAGAAATCACAGAGATGATCCATGTTAGTTATTAAGAAATTTCTACATCTTTCATTAAATTTGTTTATAACATATCCACTCTTTTTGACTCTAAGAAAAATTAACTTGTACTGATTGGTGAAAAATCACAAGGTTGATGTTTTCAGTCGTCCTGTTATTGATAATAGCCAAAGGATATGATATTGACATTCTTTTCTTGTGAGACAGAATGTGCCATGAGTTGCTCTTCCATTGGTGCTTAGGAAAGCTGAAACTAGCCAGCCTGTTGGCTTTCCAGTTGAAAGCCTAATCATGTTTTTGCTTTTAAAGAAAAATATTTCTCATTGCTATTACTATATTATTCTAACTATATTGTTATCTTAGGTGGCAAGCCTTCTACACGATGATGTTTTAGATGATGCCGACACTAGACGTGGTGTTGGTTCGTTGAATTTCATAATGGGAAATAAGGTTTAGTTCTCATTCTCTCTAATTCATCGAGTTCTCTATGTATATGATTGTGTCTTTTTGTTGCATCTATGCTTCTTTTTCAAAGTCCTTTCCTTAGGAACTGCTATAAATAACAATAGTTAAAAAGAAAGTGTGTTTTCCTAATTCAAGCTTGTTTTCTGGAAAATAATTTTTTGTAATTCTTGGTTGCTTGTTTTTGGATTGTGGAGATGCGGACAACGGTCTTGTCTGTGTTGTTCTTACATGAGATAGGTGTTTTAGAACCAAGGAGGGCGGAAAACTTGATGATCCATACTTTGTTGGCTTACTCTAAAAGAATTATATTTCATAGGATTGCGACTTCTTCTGTTTTTTATATTTCTTAGTAAGTCGTTTCCTAGAATCATGTTTGGTTTCTGCGCTGTTTTACTTTTACTTTCCTTAATCTTTTAGGCTTTGAGGATACCTTATCCTCTTGTACCCAGTACCCATAATGATTTTCATATCAATGGAGGTGTTTTTCTTATTTTATTTTTTTATTTCTGCTTGATCAACATTTTGTTTCTCTCTCATCTGTGCAACGTGTTGGCAAAGCCGATCGTGCTCCATTTTGTTTGTGATCCCCCTCCTTCCTCCAAGGAGAAAAAGAGGAAAAAAAAAAAAAGCTTCTCGCCACATTGTCAAAAATTCCTCCTCTCTATTAATTATGCTTTTGTTGAAATAGCAAGGGTGATTATAACTACCATATAAAATTGATGTGTATGTATTTTGCGCTAATGTCATAGTTGCTTCCCCTGCCATTTCTCTAATACAGGTAGCAGTATTAGCAGGAGATTTTCTGCTTTCTCGAGCTTGTGTTGCACTTGCAGCTTTAAAAAACACTGAGGTATGTAGTGAATTGAGTATTGATGCAGAAGTGCGTGTATTTTCTGTGATTATTTTAACAAATTCTTTTCGTTTTCTGTGTCTGTAGGTTGTAACATTACTAGCAACGGTTGTAGAACATCTTGTGACAGGTGAAACCATGCAAATTACAACTACCTCTGATCAACGTTGTAGGTAGAAACTTTGATGCTTTTCTTGTATAGAGTAGTAAAAGATGTTGGTATTGTTATTTACTATTTATTGGTATAACGTCAGTTTATGCATTCTTTTCTTATTTTCAGCATGGAATATTATATGCAGAAGACCTACTACAAAACTGCATCACTGATTTCAAACAGTTGCAAGGCAATTGCCCTTCTTGCTGGGCAAACTACAGAAGTTGCAATGTTGGCGTTCGAGTATGGCAAAAATCTGGTTTGTGAGCTCTTGAAATTCTTTCTATAATGATGTGAAGCAAGCTTAATAATCGGTTTTTTCCCCTTCTTCTGTGATAGGTAGCTTAGCATTGAGGTCTTTGATGAGTTTATTATTCATGACATTCCTATCAAAAGAAGAGTGTATTTTTCATGTCCTAAGAAAAGAAGCATCTAGTGATGAGAAATTAGTGATGACCTACACAGCTTTTTTTCATTCCCGGTGTCGAGTAACGCAACCAGCGTTTTATAGTTTTTTATACTCTTGATGAACACGTGAATGACATCAAAGATGTTTTTATTTGAGACTATTCAATGAGGAAACCAAACAAAACCAAACTGCTGTAAGTCAAGGAGAACAGTTGTCCTGAAAGTTCAGGAATTGAATGGATGACCAAGATCAATCATATGGACATATTTTTTTTTTTGCCTCTGCTCTTCTCATAAAAGAGCGCTTTCTGCACAATCTACTTCGAAGAGAATTTTATTTAGTTATGCGGGTTAAGTAACATCTTGGGTAAAAGCTGCCATAGAGTGTGGAAGTATACTATTTTCTGTTAAAAGTAAGAGGCTTTCATCTGTGAGGATCATCACTGACAGATTTGTGGAAGGCCTAAACTTATAATCTTTTACTTATATGTTATACAAAAAACATCATGATCGTTGTTTCCTTTAGTGCCACCTGCATTCTTTGTGTTACCTTTGGCATAGATATGGAGATATTATTTATAACCTAAATTGACTTGTCTCTTTATATTTTTCTTCCAGGGGTTAGCATATCAATTGATAGACGATGTTCTTGATTTCACCGGCACATCTGCTTCCTTGGGAAAGGGCTCTTTGTCTGATATCCGTCATGTAAATCATCTGCTCTTTGTGTGATTTTCCTTCTCTGATCCCTTTAACGGGTCTTTAAGTTGTAGAAAGTTATTACAGCTTATTGAATAAATCATGACGGACAATCTCATTGATAATTTATATTTTACTATTTACTACAAATTTTGTTTTTAATTTTTAATTAAAGATAGTCTTGCATGACAATAGTCAATAGGCATGTACCCCTAGTAACCATGTCACATTTAACCTTCCTCCTGCCCCAACTTCAGAAAAAGAATTGTTTTCTCCAGATCCTGTGAAGGGCAAATTAAAGAAAGAAAAGTGACTGGTAAGAGCTATCAGGAGGCTTACATCCTTGAATTTATTTGTCCAGAATGAACATTTGTGTATGTGATGTTACTTGTTATTAGTAAAAATAACGCATAGAAGTGCTGAGAATGTAGACATTATCTGCTGGCCAAATTTGCATTAGTAACTCAGATAATGCAAGAAACTAATGTGATGGTGAAATTAGATATCTTGTATGTATGGTAATACTTTTGTTCTTGCTCAAGGATTATAGTAAAATCCTTGCTTTCATTTCTTCTCATAGTAAGAAAAGGGTTTGAATAGAGAATGGAACGATTTTATTGAGTTGACAAGAAAGTTCAGATGCCTTCACTCTGTTCATGTTGCATGCCGGTGATACAGTCAACAAAAATGTGCAGCTTTCCGTTGTTTTCGTTTTTTTTCTTTTTTTTTTTCTAAAAGAGAAATAATTAATGTGTTTTGCTATGCCATAATGGATCTTTGTTGTCTGGAACTTCTAGGAAACTAATTTATTGTGGCTATCATTGAGTTTAGATTGTTGATGACAGCTTTCATTGTTCCTTCTAATGCTGCTAACAATCTGGTTTCATGTAAAAAAAATTGGCTTAGGCAAATCCATGTTATTATGTATTACCTGGCTTCTAGTGTATGTTGATATGTTACCTATCAAAATTTTGTAGGGAATCGTGACGGCTCCGATATTGTTTGCCATGGAAGAGTTTCCTGAGTTGCGTGCAGTTGTCGAGGAGGGGTTTGACAACCCTTGTAATGTCGATCGGGTAAGTTACTTTTTATTTACGACAGAGTTTCCCATTCGGATCGGCCTTCATCAAGGATCTGCTCTTAGTCCTTATCTTATCACCATCGTGATGGATGAGCTGACAAGAGAAATCCAAGATAGAGTTCCTTGGTGTATGTTTTTTGCAGGTGATATAGTTTTAGTTGATGAACATAGGGAAGGAGTTAACCGTAAGTTAGAACTGTGGAAACAGACTCTCGAAACGAAAGGATTTAAGTTAAGTAGGACGAAAACTGAATACATGCATTGTAGGTTTAGTAACTCAAGTAATCAGAGTGATGGAATTTCTTTAGATGGTGTGGAGCTTGGGGCTTCTAGGAAGTTTAGGTACCTTGGGTCTATAGTGCAGTACGAAGGAGATATAGAAGAGGATATTGAACATAGGATTAAGGCAGGGTGGGTTAAGTGGAAGAATGTTACGGGAGTTTTATGTGATGTCGAGATGCCTATTAAGTTGAAAGGAAAGTTCTATAGGACTGTAATCCGCCCAGCTATGTTATATGGTAGTGAATGTTGGGCCATTAAGAGACAACATATAGCTAAGATGAGTGTGATAGAAATGCGTATGTTAAGATGGATGAGTGGCCATACGAGAATGGATCGTATAAGGAATGAAGTTATTTGTTGCAAGGTAGGTGTAGTACCAATAGAAGATAAGGTGCGCAAAGGCCGCTTGAGGTGGTTCGAGCATGTCCAACGTAGACCGCTAGAAGCACCAGTTCGTGCTTAGGAGGACATTCTTATACCTAATACTAGGAGAGAGAGGGGTAGACCAAGAATTACGTGGACCGAAGTCGCTAGGAAAGACATTCTAGATTTAGGCCTTCAGAAAAGTTTAATTTCGAACAGAGCCGTGTGGAAAAGTGAAATTCATATAGCCGACCCCAATTAAGTTGGGATTAAGGCTTGTTGTTGTTGTATAATCTGGGGTGCTGGTCCAATTTGAATGTTGAATCAACATTCGACTTGGAGAATATTCTAACTCATCTTGTTTTGAGATATCTTCACTCCATTTTGTGAGTTTGTGACTTTGTACGCACAACTTACACTAATTTGCAGCTATTATATTGTAGTTATTTAGTTTTATTGTTGTTTATATGGTTACTTTTCTGAAATTTTTATTACATGTTGGCCATGTGTCCAGTTTGGAAATATTTCTGAGGCTTGCAATGATGATGATAATGAGTCTATAGTCCATTTTAGAAACTACCTTCTGAAAATACAGGCTCTCGAGTATCTTGGTAAGAGTCGTGGCATTCAAAAGGCGAGGGAGCTAGCAATAAAGCATGCAAACCGAGCTGCAGAGGCGATTGAGTCTTTGCCTGAGAGTGACGATGAAGATGTAAAAAGATCAAGGAGGGCACTTATAGATCTCACTCAAAGAGTCATTACAAGAACCAAATGATAGAAAAGACTAGTACACAGTCCACAGAATAAGAGCATAGTGTATGATGAATTTGTCTTAATTTTTCTGATTACTGTTTCAGTCAGGTGAGGGACAATTTCCCCTCTTTCATTTTCATCATACATTCTTTCAATTTTTTGTTTTTGTTACATAGTTCGCACTTTCATGTATATTACAAGTCTGGCAGAGTAGAAAGAACACTCATTATTTATTGATCCTCCGTATCCCGCTTGAATGATGCCTTGCTCTTATATTCTGCAACTTTCTGTCTGACTTGGTCTGTCTTGATGTATGATGGTAGTAAATTTTGTCCATGCCTTGCTCTTATATTCTGCAACTTTCTGTCTGACTTGGTCTGTCTTGATGTATGATGGTAGTAAATTTTGTTGGACAAGAAATGAAGGTAGTGTTCTCATGAGATGAGCTTCTTGTCATTGTATAACCTCTGTTAGCATGATAAAAAATATTGGATAACCTCTGTCTGACTTAAGGCCTCGTTCGTTTTGCTCTTTCAAGTTAAGAATTTGAGTTAAAAAGTGAATTCATATAAGAGAATAATTAAATTTAAATTTTTGTGAGAGAAAATACTATAAGAAAAACTTGAATTGTGATTCGAATTGTCAAAACGAATGGATATATCGTGGTGTTTTCTTCTTCTACATCTGCTTGACTTGCCCCGAACAGTCGGATGTAATGACACAATCATATGAGATTCTGGAGTACAAGTCAATTTTTAGTTTTTGGTACTTGGCAAATGCTTGTGATTAATCTTGTTCTATTCCCGTCATTAGTCTTGTCCTTCTCTGACTTCTGAGTGGAGAGAGAAGGCCTTTGAGATGCCCTCAATGAGCCCAATTCATGAACTTCATTTTAAGATAGATTTGGGTGATAGACCAAAGTGGTATTATCAGCCTGGCTGTTGATTGAGGTGCGCATTGGATTCCATTTTTTAGTATGCAAAATATTCAAAGTTGCGACCAAACAAAAAGAAGGTGTACATAATTATGAAATACAGCTAATCAAAATGATGGATGACTACGCAATCGTTTCAGTAAAATGAAAATGATGTGATCCATAAGAGGACATCATGATCCGGACGCACGACAATTTGAATGAATGGAAAAAGGTTACTATCCGAGGGACAGAGAAATAGTCAAACATCATGGCGTTTTATTATATCATTATAAAAAATAACACCATCGGTATCATCATGATCATGAACACTCGTTTGTTTGGCTTTCAAATCGACAGATCTTCCTACGCGTGACTTTGTTGGTCTGTGAGTAATGAGTGTAACATTGCAAGAAGAGGAGGAGACTGACTAGCATGATTTAGATTTTTTTTTTTCCTTAGCAAAACAATGATAATAAAGGTTAATCTCACAAATGATCTTTCAGCTTTATTCTCAATTTCATTTTAATTCTTAATTTTTAAAACGTCTTACGTTTGTCTTTAAAGTTCTATTGTATTTCAATTTTGGTTTTTTTATTAGTTTAGTGTTAAATATTTGACTGAATTTATAGGAAATTAAAGACAAAAATTGAAAACAAATAAAGTTTAAAGACTAAAACAATACAAAAAAAAAGTTATTTTCATAAATAGTCTAAAAATTTTAGTTATTTTTAATTTTGGTCCTTAATTTATACACATTCTATCAAATTTTAACGTCTACTATACTTAATGACCAAAGTTAAAATAAAATAAAATCTCAAAAATAGTTACATGTAAAAAGTAATGATCAAAGTAGAATCAGTAACACTAATAATAATAATAATAATAATAATATATTAACACCGCTAACTATGTTTGGTAGAGGGATTTGTTTCCTAATTTGAATCATGATTCGTGGTTCGTTACAGCATTTTCTCTCACAAAAATACACGTAAATAAAAAATAGTTCTAATCACATGATTCTAATCCATGAACCAAACGGATTGATTAGCTCTCAAATTAATGCACACTTACGTGTGGCTGTGTATAGGCTCTATCTCTATGTTGGGACCCACATATAAAATTATGGGACTGTTTAATCCTAAGTCACATTATACCTCATGCTTCTCCATGTAGTTTGAGTGGCCATTGGCATTATTCAGCCAAAAAGTGGCCATTGGCATTACGTGGCTTTTTGACTGATAACTGAATTAGTATTCGGAAAATGAACGAGTGGGGAATCATGAAGTTTAAAAAGCACTAAAAATCTGCTTCAAAGGTCGAGTTTAAACACCAAAAAGCGCCTACTATTCTTATTTGATTATCAAAATATGTACATAGTTTGCGAAAACATCCAACTAGGTACAATACAATGTTCTTGATCACAAGAGCTAATGCCCTTCTCAAACCATCTCCATAGCGGACAGATTCCTCATGTACATCTCTCTGTTGCGCAGATAACTCCACCATACAAACATCCAAACTTCCTTGTTGAATATTTTTATAACGTCAAGTCAAAACCGAGTTGCAAAGGATTCCGAATGGTTAACCAGTAACGACACATCTTGGGAGATAAACGAAGCCCATGCATCCTATAATAAGACCAACTACTTTAGGATTTTTCAGATTTTAGCATCTTATTATATGGGGTTACCCACAAATGGTCCTCAGGTTTATCTCTATCCCAGTTTAGTCCTTAATTTTTAAAACTTCTCATAATTAGTCTTAAAATTTTACTTTGTTTTAATTTAAGTCTTTCTATTAGGTGTAAAATATTTAACAAAATCAATAGAAAATTAAGAATCAAAATTAGAAACATCTAAAGTTTAAGGATTAAAACAATACAAAAATAAAAGTTAATTTCTACATGTAGTCTTTAAATTTTAACTATTTTTAATTTTGTCCTAAATTTAGACAGTTTCTGTTAAATATTTAACTCCTAGTTAAAGGAATGACCAAATATGAAATAAAGTAAAATTTTATAGACTAACTGTGTGACGTTTTAAAAGTTAAAGGTTAAAGTGAAATTAATGGTAAATCTCTGGACTGTTTACGAGATTAACCCTATTATGTATGTTCCTAAAGCAATTGGACCAGAATCTTTACCTGGAGGATTGGAAAAGCCTTGTCAGAAACGTACTTTTGAGGGAGTGTCGCTCCTCGTTGTTGTAGTTTGTCTGGATGGAGACACAGCCTTGCTTTCTGATAGGCTTTCTTCACTTGTGAACTTTCTATAAGGCTTGTCAGAGGGATTGCAGACCAGCCACTATTGGGCCACAAAATCTGATTCAAGGCACAAAAACTATTTTTCGTCAGTTTCCAATTTCCATATCAATTTAACATCACTAGAGTAACACTGAAGAGAAGTGAAGGGAATTGAGTAAGAAAAACTTAGGGAGTCTTACATAATGTAGTGTCGAAAGCAGCAAACGGATATCAGTTTCCTTCCCGGCTGACCACAGCCTTATATTTTCATCTTGTAACCTCATTTCCATCTGTGCTTCAGGTATAAGTATAAAGAGTTTTATCAATATTTGCCCATTTGCGTTGTTTTTCCTTTGGTTTTTAGTCGGGGTAAGAAGAAAAAGATAAAAACTGTGGCTTTTTAGTTAGCGTTTGAAACCACATTTTTCAAAATAACATAATAATAAAATAGCAATGATATTTAAATCTCCTAATACGCAATAAATATGTTATGATAAAGTTTTTTTAAGAGAATACGGGACAAGTTGCAAAGATCTTCTAAAGAGCCAATGCTATTTTGAAAAGTTATTAAACACTTCTAAAATTAGTTTTTAGACTCAAAAACCCAAAAGCAGCTTTCAGAAAGCAATTTCTTACTATATCTTTCAGAGGAAGAGTCTGTGTCAAAAGTTGAATACAACAAATAGTTTACCTCTGGAGATTGGACTACCCCATGCTGATTCTTCATGTGTTGTTCTGGAAAATCCCTTACATTTGGCCTTGCTACATCACATCAAACACAAAGGACTCATTACTTATGCGTTTTTCTAATCAATTTATAGGACTGGTGGTGAACTTGATCAATTTAGGGAGTCATTAGTGATTTAATTATCACCTGCATCCATTTTAGGAGACTCTTTAGTGTCCGCTTCTTTTGTATTCAAATTTTTCTCAGAACTATGTGTCTGGAACTTCTCCTTAGCCCAAGCAATCGCTTCATCAATACCAACAGCATCACAAGTCCCTTCTCTATGGTCAGAACCAATCTCAATGACATAAGAGCTCATTACTTCATCATCATCTTCTTCTTCTTGATCCAATTCCTCCTCTTCCTCCACCACATGATCCTCGTGATTCTCTGATTTGGCATGATCATCAGTACTGCCATGACAAAGTGAAGAGACGGGTGAAGAGGGAGAGTTGAGTTCAACATCATCTTCCACAGAGATCTTGATACTTGGATACGAATCAGGTTCGAGACTAATGGTTTCTGGGGACGACACTCTCCTTGAGAAGCCGAAATGGGACCTTCCAAAATTCCAGTTGTTTTCCGTTTCCATGAATTGGTGTTCAGCATAGGAAGGACGATTTCCATAGAAGGTTGGTATGCTTTGTTTCCTTGATGAAGTTTCATTGGTGCGCATCGTTGTGGATGAGTGATTCCTTCTACATGGGACGTTCAGTGGCCTGAGGCAATCATATGATTCGATCAGTGGGATTTCATTTTGGTAATTTTGTGCTTGCTACTCACAAGGCCGTAAACCAAAAAGAGAGAATTCTTTGATAGAATAGGGGAAAAAAATATCTCACAACTTTATTAAGGTTTATTAAATTATCCTACTTTTATTAATCTGGTATGATTAATAATATGATTTGAGAGTGAAAAATTATATCATATTGGAACACTTTGAAGAAAAATCAGGTAACACACTTCTCATTTTGTGAATGAGAAGTGTGGGCCCTAATATTTTAGAATATATATATATATATATGTTTATTTATAGGCTAGACACATACTAGCATTTAACTTTGTAGCTAAAATTTAGAATATATATATATATATATGTTTATTTATAGGCTAGACACATACTAGCATTTAACTTTATGTAGCTAAAAAGAGGTTTTTTTTTTTTTTTTTTTTTTTTTTTTTTGGGAAAACAAGCCATGTTATTTGGTATAAAAATAAATTAGTGTGCTAAGCATAATATCACTAAGGTTTTTCTTTTTTCTTGAGAAATAAGGAAAATAATTGAACCTTGGAACTAGTTATAATGTGATTTTGAGCAAATTTTAAACCGTTTAGAGGACCCACTGCATGTAGTGGTGGAAGAACTCATGATGTGCAACAATCCCTGTTAGTGTATCATATTATTATTATTATTATTTTGGTGCTGGAATTGTAATAGTTAATTCGACAACTAACAAACAATCAAACATAAACAACATGGCTTGTCGCCTAATCGTCAATTCCTTTTTTTTTGGTCTGGAATTTTTAGTTATTTCGCTAAAAACGCCTTGGCAGCTTGGTTAAGAAGACGTTTACTTGTATATAACAGTAGAAATCTGCTTCATCCCTTTTTATAATTTTAATTGTCCTGTAAGCAATAAGTTTAACTATAATAAAACTACTTGTATCAATAGTTAATGATAACTGTGCATAATTTTGTGATTTTGGGGCTTCCTCAATTAATTGGAAGCTCTCTTGTTGTAATGATGGTTTTTGTTTCAGAAGCAACCAACTTTTCAAGCAACGGGGGAGAAAAAAAAAAAGAATAATAACATTGTTGTTGTTGTTGTTTTGTTACTATTACCTTGCTATTAGTGTGCAGTTTTGAGCTGTCCATCACATTTTATAATCATTATTAGAATAACAAAACTACAGCAATTTAACGAACTGAACGAAAATCTAATAGTTCAAAACTATATTGATTGGGTAATATGTTTTTTTTTTTTTTGGAATTTTTATACCTAACTTAAAAAGAGAAAAGAGATAAATATTCTTAAATTGTATGAGTATGGACTTTTCATTCTTAATCTTAATTTTTATATTTTTTAATTAAATAATTATATTAATTAAAAAAATATTAATTAAAAGGTAATGATAAATTCTAAACCCTTATACTGTAAAAGTAAGCTCAATAATTCTCTTCACTGCAAAATTCTCCTTACCATTAACCAAACATATGCTTATAATGACAATTACCAAACATAACGGATCACTCATAGAATTCGTTCCGGTGCATGTCAATTTATCTGTATAGTAGAGAATAATCTTTGTACATACATGAAAGGAGAAACAAACACAAGAAACCACCCAAAAAAAAAAAAAAGTGACTCCTCAAAAAGTAAATTTTCTTCCCAATCAAAAACAGTAAAATTCCTTAAAAAGGTGAAAGACAATAATATTTTCCCCCTTCCCTTTCTTTTCTTTTTTAAAGCATTGCTCAAGTTATATTCCAATTATTTCAACTTGCTTTTCAAAACACTATCCTTCCACAAATCATCCAAAAGTTATATTCCATTTATGTCAGTTTGGCTTCTCAATAACACCATCCTTCATATTAGGGAACAAACGAAAATATAACAGAAATCCAAGAAATAATAATATAAAAAAATAAACTGAAACAAATTTAAATATTTTTGTTCCAGAATTTTTTCTTAAAAAAATTACTCTCTGTTCAAGTCTATGAGCAAATTACGGGCCTGTTTAGTTCGTTGATTTAAGTTTTTAATTCGAGTTGATATGTGATTTTATATGAGAACTTTTTACTGTAGCAAAAAAATTAAGTGTGACTGTTTTTTAGAGTTTTTTACTGTAATAAAACTCAAATTGATAAAATGAACTAGGTGTTTAGGTTCGAGTTGTTATAATTAAAAAAAAAAAAAGGAAGAAACTCTATTTTTATCATTCCCGTACTACCCTTACAAATTAGCCTAAAACCAGCAAAATTCAAAGACACAAAAACGTCATCAAGAAAACTATATTTTTATTTTTAAAATTAAATGAAAATTATATCGCCATGGAAGTAACTAACTGTAACTGTGTAAGTCTGTAACAGACAATACCTGAGCTTGGAAGCAAAATCCGACAACGCGACGTGTTCGGCGATCGCAGGCCGAAGAGGGCTCATCTCCTCCGAGCTAAGCACCGACGACGACGTCGACTTTGATTTCGATTTCGACTTCGCCTCCGAGTTCGGCCGCGACCTCTCCCGCGACCTCCTCTCGTCGGCGGAGAAGTCCGATCCGAATCCGAAGACGTCGCTGTAGAACCTTTCGCTCGTCCCAGGAATCCTGAACGCTGGCAATCCGCGGCCGCCAATCTCTCCGCCGGAGTGGAGGATCTCCGGCGGGCGGAAAATCTCCTCGTAGAAAGAATTCGAGACAGCGGCGGTGGCGGAGAAATCACCGGACATCTTCCTCCAGAATACGCTCCGCGGCGGTCCGCCGAAGACGTCGGCGAAATCCTCCGGCTCTAGGGTTTCGGAATCGGCCGCGAAGACGGACGGTCGGGTGGAGGAATACTGCTCGGTGGATCGTCGGCGTGGGAGGCTCGACATCGGCGGCATCGATCCCATGCGCATCCGCCACGACTCGTCCATCGTCTTCTTCTTCTCCTTGTTTTTCTCCGACGAGTTTCGCCTGTGAGAGAATTAAGAAGAAACGAGGAATGTGAGTTTGCTATATAGTGTCTAGCTTGGACAAAAGGAACTTTCTTTAGAAAGTGAATGATTTTCTCTTATCTTTTCGTAATTAAATTTGGAGGATTATATCATATGTATATGAATAATGATTTGTATTTGTTGGATACTTATACTTGGGCAAAATGGAAAGTATTTTTGCAAAAAGCAAATGAAATGATCGCCATAAGCACAGGCCTGCTGTAATTGCTTATCTGGAAAGATGATTCCAGTTATTTGTCCCCACCAAATATACGTTTAGTGCATGATATCATTTGTTTCTCTCTCTCTCTCTCTCTCTCAGTTTCTTCACTTACAGTATGAGAGTAATGGACGAAAAATTAATATAATAATGAAAATGGACCAAGAAAACTAGTTGTAAACAGACATAATTTGAAACAATTAGGTATTAATTTGCCGCGTGGTCATTGTGGTGCATGTGATAAAGGGGAGAATTGGATTAGCTGATTCTTTTGTTTGGAAGGAATGGATTAGCTAGTTCTAGAACTGTATGTTTGGTGCATTTTTTTTGTGTGGTTTTCTTGTTAGATAATTTTTTGCTTATGAGAGTCAAATTTGAAAGATTTTAGGCAGGTAAAGGTGAAGGTAAAGATTGACACTAAATTCATTACTATATTCATTATAAGAATCTACATATATAAGAGGGGGATGGCGTTTTGAAAGAGCGCAACATTTATATTTTGTAAAGCTCGATTATGCCTTTTTTACGGAGTTATGTAAATGTTAATTGAAAAGAATACAGGAAAATATAATCCCTGAATTAACGAAACTAATGGTGTAACTATTTTGTTCATCACATCCATTTTTATATGTTTTCCAAGATCTATAGTTATATCATGTGTGGGACTTATAAACCCCAGGCTCTAGAAAAAGCTTCAGAAAGTGTGCGCACTACCTTTAAACCATTTTTTAAAAATTTATTTTATTAATTAAATTAATTAAAAAGTTTTTATATCTTAAGCAATTTATTACTTCAAGTAACTAGAATCCAATTCACTATTACACTAAATACATAATACTACTGCCAAATACATAATTCAATCCAACCCAATCAAATAATTAAATATAAAATGGTAATTCTATTTAACCTTATCCAATCTCGCACACCAATTAGTTGCAATATTCGCCCTATATTTCAACTTCCTTACAAAATACTCTTTCAGTAATAACTGTTATCAATGCATTTGTTGAAGGACGAAGGTTAAGAATAATTTTATTTTAGACTCAGATTTACTGTCTAATTTTGGTGTTTTAATTCGTGTCTAACCAATCAAATCATGTCACGTTATGTAAAAAATTTAGATTGCTTTTTAACTAACTCTTTAATACTTATCATGATATGATGTGGTATGATTCAATTGGTTAGACACCAATTAGGACACTAAAAAATTTAATAGCCGATTTGGATCCTTTTATTTTGATAATCACAATAGAAAAGAAAAAAGAAAAGAAAGTAAAGGAATAAAAGTTTCGAGATTTGGCCTAAGACCTCTTAGTCTAGTGACATTGAAGAGTTTTGTTGGGGAGTTGCGGGTTTAATCTCGTGTTGTATTAAAAAAAAAAGTTTTGAGATTTGCATAAAGATATTAAATGTTGCTTCGCGCTTGTTTTTTTTTATATGAATATCAAAAATCTTGAATTTCAACAAATGGAAAGGAGGGTTTTAAAAATTAAGACTTGCAAGATATATAATCCTTGTTTCTTTGCAGGAAAGATATCATTTCAAATGGATTAATTTCGATTTCGATTTTGACCAAACTATGTACCTTGGCTTGTTTTGTCCTGTAAATGTCTAAATGTTATAAATTGCACCTTAATCTCTCAAAATGTTAATGTTTGGCCCTTCTATCATAAAATGGTTAAAAACTTGACGGAATAAATCATACAACCATCGCATACGTACCTGGCTATAGTTAATAAGCACTCCTAAACAAATTTAAAAATTTAAAAAAAGAAAAAGAAAAAGAACTTACAATATGTGAGGATAAAATTTATTCAACTCTATTTTTCATTGGTGTGATTTCTTTTAAAAGTATCCTTTATTAACGAGGCATGTGAGAGTCAAATGGTTGATTCCATGAGTTTTTAATGATTTTGTGACAAAAAGGTAAAATATAGAACTTTTTGATAAATCAGGGTGCAATTTGTAGCATTTTAAAATTTGAGGATCGAAATGTAATATAGAATGTAATTTGGGGACCAAAATTAAAACGAACTCTTTGCAGACATTCTGATAATTACTATAACAAGTAGGGTAGTGAAATTTTCTTTTTTCCTTTGATCTTATCCTTGTCCATTAACTTTGAACTTGGGTGTATATGACCTCTATGGACGTTCCTAGATATAACAGAATTGTAGATACAGCCATATAGATGCAAAATCTGTTTGTACGATATGCATGTATTTAGGTATTAAATATCTATGTGCTGATTCGACAGCTAGCTTTGAATTCGTTCATTATAATTGTAAAAGTTAAAAGGGACAAGTTAGAGCTTGTCTGAATATTCCGCGAGAAAAATTGTTAAAAAAAAGAGTTTTCTATAATAATTGTTTATTTAATCAGAATCTGTTTGTTTTGTATCTTTTTTAGTTTGATGAGATTTTGATTAGATATAATGATAAAAAATGGATACTACTAATATATGAGGTCTTATAATAGCAAAAAAAGAAAAAAGAAAAAAAAGAAAGAGAGAGAGAGACTAGTAAGAAAGTTTTGTTTGGTTTGGCAAATGATACCCACAAAAAAGCCACTAATTCTTAGAAAGTCGTGGGATATATGTGTAGCTTTAAGGAAAGGGAAGAGGCAAAAAGAAGATTGGTAGATTATAGAGAGCACCACCCAAACGAAATATATATAAAGAGGAAAACAATAATAAAAAAAAAATTAATGGCAAAGAAAAAGGGTGGTGGTGATTATAATTTGTTCAAACATTAAAGAGATGTTGTCTGGGTTTTTGGTGACACTTCACAATATAATACATGGTTTATTGACGTATTTGCCGAATTATGAGATAAAAGAACCATTTGTAGTGGAATGAAAAGTGATTGAAGTGATCAGGAGCAAAAGCTGAGCATCTCTCACAGCTTCACTTCTATTATTTTTATTTTTTGGGTGCATTTGTGGTAGAGAAGACTATTTTACTGCACTGTAAGAATTATATTTTAACCATTAGATTAGTTTTTCAACAGCATGAACTGTAATTAGAGCACTTTTGTGTTGCACATTATAAATTTTTAATGTGAATATGCACAAATTTAACCGTAAATTAGTTTAAAACATTAATTTCTATCAAAAGAGTAAAATAGCATTCACCATAAAAAATATTCCCTTATTTTTTTACCATCTTTAATTTACTTTTTGCATACTATTCCAAAGGAATTAACTATTGTGCTTTTTGGAGAGGTATGTGCGTGGATATATTAATTTCTCGCAAATCATGGAGGTTACTTGATTTGTTTAATATTATTTAGCTTTGTAATCCTTTTTCATCTTTTGGCTTTTCTTGGGAAAATAATTTTTTTTTCTCTGACTTGGGAAAATTAATTTGATAGTTCGATAAGGGTATTATGTTGTTAGGAAAGATTTTGACCTTTCCCTTTTATTATAATAATAATAATAATAATAATAATAATAATAATTATTATTATTATTATTATTATTATTATTATTATAATTATAATTATAATTATTTTTTGCTTTTGGGAAAATGGCTAAACCAAATCAGGAACATAAACAACCTGGCTAGCTATCCAAGCCACAAAAAAAAAAAATCAAAATACATAAATAGGCCTAACTATACTAAAGGCCAAAACACAATGCACTCAACGAATCCACAAGCCAATGAATCCAAGAATAATGCTTAAGAAACATACGAAGCAGATTTTGAGGCAAAATAAAGGCCACAAATTAAGAGAAAACATGAGAATAACCAAAAACCAGACTTTTTTAAAAATGCCATTTGGAAAGGGAATGAGATCATTTTCATTATTAGCATGCTTTAGCTAGGAATTTTTTTTTTAAAAAGTACTAAAATTATTCAAAAGCATAGTTACTTTCTGGGCCAGCCAAAACTGAATTTTGGACCTTCCAGTTCAAGGAAAGAAACAAACTATTACGAAATGAAAGCAATATTATTGACAATTTATTTACTTTTTTGAAAAAGGAAAGGACCATTGAAAAACACCGTCCATACCAACCCTCAGAAACTGCCAAAGTAGTAGCAACTAGCATGAAATATCTTAATAAATCTGCACGAGCTTGAGCAATTTTGCGTGGAATAAGCAGTGAATAGACGTGGAACAATTCTTCATAGTTACTATTCCTAGACCCTCGTCATAATAAGTACATTAATGATTTTACAAGTATATATTATGACACTATTGGAATGAAAAAGACTAACACATAAGTTAATTATTTTCCGCCATGATATCTGATGGTAATATGCTTTCCTTGAGTTTTCTAGAATATTACACATGATCATCGCACAGACTATAGATGTGTAAATCTACAGGTGTGAAAACCATATGCAATGCAGAGAATCTTGTAAATTCGATCGCTCTAATTTTTATTTTTTAATAAAAGGGTGCGTCTTATTTATAGCTTATTGGATTGAGAAAATAAGAGAATTAGGAGCTGTGCGATTTTTTTTATTATAACTTATTCTTCTTCATAGTGAATTTCTACAGTGGCTTAAAGTGAGAGTAACTCTCACATTAATAACTACTAAATCTTGTGTATTCTTGTTTTTATACTTATCTTCTGACTAGGGTAAATATTACAAATCCGTTAGATCTGGTGGTCGACAATCATTCGAATTTGAAAAGGTTGTCATGGCACTTGTAGTAGGATAGAGGACTTATCGTGACCGATGTCTCCGTCACTACTGACGTCATCAAGCAAGCAACATGGATTGGCCAGGGTCTTTGAATGATTTTATTTCTAATATAAAATTTTCTAATTCTTTATACTTCTTTGTGGTTCAATATTCTTTCGCTACGTGTTTGTGTTCTTTGTTAGTTGTTAGTACTCTTCATTGCATGGAATGAAATAGTTTATACTTCTGGCCAAAAAGTAGACTTACATATGTATAAGTTTATTTCATATTAGAGCTAGAGATTTGAATGATATTACATTAGCGGCATACTTGTTTCCTTAAGTATCATACCTATATTTCACCAACTCAGTACCTAAATTTATTAATTCGGCATATGATAAGTACTCTTTTAATCCCTCTAGGCCCTAAGTATAACTATGTTACTTTGGATATATATAAATGATTCGAGAAGAGATTACTCAGTCGAGAAAATACCAAAGTACGATTTTTTTTTCTTTTAAACACGTGCATAACACTTTGTTTTCTCTTTCCAGCCTTTGGTAAGAGCATTCAGAATAACATTGATATTTGAATAGAAAAAGGGGGAAATTATAGAAGAGAGAATTTTCATGGACGATTTCACGAGAAGAAGAGAGTAGTAAATTTTTCCACGTTTGGATTTTCTTAAGTGGAAATAGGAATAATTAGTAATATTGCATGATCAGCCTAAACTCTAGGGATGATGGACGTCACGTTTGGAAATATGTGAATGGATGGACGTGAGGGTGAATTAGCTGTTGATGATAAGAGAGGCAAAGATGCCCAGTATGCCGACGAGGAAAAAGGGACACTTGATGCTAACTCACAAGGGGGACAACGCGTGCCCCAAATCAATTTGGATCGTCACCCTTTTGTGCCACTCCAAAACCCTAATTTGCTTCGCATGTGTGTACGTACAACGTGTGATCTATTGATAGATGCGGCCCTACATGGGTCGGACATAAGTTTGACGGTAGGGATGTAAACCAAGTGTCCGAATCACCATTCCTGTTGGCTCCATACGCAGTTTAGGGTCAGTCTTTTACAATAAAGAGAAATGCTATACAACGTGTCCATAATTCCATGTAGGTCTCACTTGGGTCCTATGGTACGTAATGGGGATTCCTTTAATTACGTTGGTGTTAGATCTGAGTTACGTCTGGTGTTCTAGATGATGTTAGAACACTGTCTGGAACATGACTTAATTAATTAAGATCTGGGTTAATTACGCACAGTTGCTTAAGCAAAATAAAGTGCAGAAAGTAAATGAACACACAATATGATATCGCAGTTCGGTGCGCACACCTTCATCAGCGGGGCCACGCCCAGACAATAAATAATTCACTATGTTCCAGAAATTACAGACACTAGACGGTCTTATTAACTTAAGGACTCCCTCCTAGACAGTGACGCCGCTGTGACGAATCTCCACAGTAATTGTTTAGCGTGCACCACACGTCTTCTATTCACCTGACGAACTCCCTTCGACCGGCAGAGCTTCCTTCCGAAAGTAACAAATCCCTCTCCCGAATGACGATCTCAATAACTCATAAAAACTCACAAACGTCTCTCTGAATATTTTATCAGTAATAAGCTCTCAAATTCACAGAATTTTTCTCTGAAAATATTATATTAAATCGATACCACGAATGAGCATCCTAGAGCCGTTTATATAGAACTTGTACTCCAAGACAACCTCAGATAACTTCATCAATATCTAATAGTTATCTCCTCTTTAACCAACTGCTCTATCCGGATATTTTCTTTAATTATCCCATGTTTGCAGCACTAACTTTATTCTTCAAATATAATTCAAACTTCAAATCTCCATGCGTAACTTCATTATCTCCACGTGTACAATATCTTTACAATGGCTTAGTTATCATATTGGCTCCATGTGGATAACATCATGTAATGCAAGCCACTTTAAATTTCAAACATCACCCAAATTTCAAATGTGCAATATATATATATATATATGGAATTTTCTCTTGCCAAATCAATCTTCCATTGCAATTCGAATTCAATTTAAATTCAGATTCAACCAAAAGTCAAAAACCGGATAATCATTACAATAAAATCTCCACATAATCTTTTTGATCCTTATCTCTTTTTAGAATCCCATTTAAATTCAAATAACCAATACATTATCTTCATTTGATCAAGGCCTTATCTTTATCTCTCCAAATCTGATTCCAAATCTTCTTTTGCAATACGAAATCTTTTTGAACCTGTTTTTTGAATTTTTATAAAATTACCAATAAATTGCCAACTAATAAAAATACCTAACAAATATGATATAATGCTCTTTTCCTTTTAGAAGTCATGTTCAAATCTAATGAAAATAACATGCTATCTCAAATATTCAAATTTGATATCAATAAACTTTACCGATTCAATTAGCCAAAACCTTTGAAATCATTAGTCGTAGTCTTCAAACTCCAAGTATAAGAAACTATATAGGTAAAGGAGTACTTTGTTATCTACACAACAAGGTATCATTTCGCAGTACTTCTTTTAAGAAATATTATTGAGTTTCAGACTAATTACTGGTGGGTGATCTTATTTTTGAATTGACACAGTAACGCTTAGAGGGGGGGAGGGGTTGTGTCTCTCAAGGTGAGGAAATAATGGTACTATTATGTCTACACCACTTGACGCTAATGACTCTTACTCGCAAGGAATCAATGAATTCAACATAAGGGTTTTAGCTAGCATGGGCTCCATAAAATGTTGGGGTACATTTACTCATAAGCACTATTGCAAGGAATACAAGTCCTTAGATGATGCCAAGATGCAATTTGTACCCAAAAAAACATGCTTGAGATGACCAATCTCAACCATATTCCAAGCTTCTCTCAAAACATGCACTGCAAAAGGGACCTTTTTTCAAATATTGAAATTAAGAACAGAAAAATGAATAAACATTGGAGATTTTTTTGCATTTGAAATGATTTATCATTGGGGACCCAGTTCTCACCATTCAATTTTGTAACAAAAAACTTACTTAAAATGGGAAGGCAACAAAAAACCAAAAGAATTTCGAATCTATAGTTTCTTGCTAAAAAAATGAACATGAACTGATCATGTCTGATCATAATTATTCATTGCAACTAGCATAGTGTGAGGCTGGCCAAGGCCCTGAAATATCCATCAAATGTCAAGTCTTTTGATGAAACTTTGATGAAACAGATAAAACTATACTAGATAAAACTTTCAGACATTATTACAAGTTATTAAAGTCTGATGACTACATATATGGGAGACAAGGGCTGGTTGGTGGGCACAATTCTCTCCACTATATCTCACTCCCAAAATGAATGATGAACTTATAAGCTTTTCTATGAATTACTACTAATCAATGAGGTTCAACTACATGAACTCACTTTCCCTTTGCTCTACCCACACTCAGGTCATGTCTCTATTACATCACTATCATCGACCCCTTTTCGTTTTAAGGGTACGTTTGGTGGAAGGAAAAGAAAATACGAAAAGAACAATAACATAACTTAAATTATTACAGGAGACAGAGGAAAGAGAAGACCTTTCTCTTGTGTTTGGTGTAGAATCCCTACTTTAACCGCTCCATTAAAATTGAGTTTTTAAAAGATTTAAAACGTCTCGCAATATTCAATCCATTATATTTTCTTGCTTTCTTTTCTACCAAACAAACTAAATAAAAACTTTCCACTAATCTCTCTACCCCTATACCTCCTTTCGCTTTTTAATTTTAATCCTATCAAACCACACTCAAAAATTTCTCAAAGATAAGATCTACTCTATTTAAGCTTTGATTTCCAGTCAATAACTCACTAGGACAGTCAAACTGAGAAGGCAGATTTCAGTGATCATCTTTTCCTTTATTGCCAGGTACTCTTTCATAGATGTTTAATGCTTATCTCCACTAAAATCATTTTCCAAGGACAGAATTCTTAACCACTCATGATGTCAAAGGAAAGTCAAAGATGAGGCTTATGCAAAGGTGAAGAGATCATTCCCAGTATGAACTGTTGGCATCTAAAGAATTTTGAAAAGAAATAAATCTCAACTTTGTTATTCATTAATCATTATTCATTCCGCAGCCTAAAATCTGCACAAAAAATATTTTCTGCTTCCTCTTTTGGTGGAAAAAGAAAAAATAAAGGCTCCGTTCATTTTATCAATTCGAATCTAGAGTTGAAATTTTATTACAGTAAAAAACTCTCAGAAACAATCACATTTAATTTTTTTACTACTGTAAAAAATTAACACATAAAGTCACATATCAACTCAAATTAAAAACTCGAATCAACGAACTAAACGGACCTTATCCAAAATGAAACCGGAAAGAAAGTGATTCTAAAGATTACACCTTTTTGCTTCTCTTTTCTATCATTTAAATTAATAGAGAAAAATACCACTTCATAGCAATATTCCATGAGGTTCGTCAACTAGAGCCTCTAAATTTCACACGCTTAATATGGAAGGGATGATTAGTTAATAGATGTAGTGTAGACAAACAGTTCAAAATAATGCACATAGATGTACACATTTTTTTCTTTTTTTTTTGGACAAATTAAATAATTATTTGAAGAAAAAGTTAACTTCCTTTTTTCCTTCAATTGCTAGTTATAAAAAAAAACAACTTTGCTTCTTCATAAGCTGTAAATTCCTTTACTTTTTAGAGTGTTTTTCTAGTAGGATTGGCAAAATAAAATACTGATAATTATCTATTTTTAGCCATTAAATTTGTATATAAGAAATTGTTTTATTTTATATACATATTTAATTTAATGTGATTTTAATCAGATCTAACGATAATAAACCGATTCTATTAATAAAAAGTCATACTACTATCTTTTATAGTTGTGAGTCCCCTTACCGTTTCGAACTAGACTACCATTTGCTGACATTGATTTTATTGGTTATATCTAGGTTGCAGGACATAAAATGGTAAACTATAGTTTTAAATTTGGTAATTTTTTCTCTCACATTACAAATTGTTGTAATATGTCCCATTTTAATAATGATTGAGTTAATTTGGTGACGAAAAAGCATGTTTGATGACAAATTTTAACATCACAATTCAAATAGTAGCATAAAACTCTCAATTCTCAACTCTTAAGCCCTTAAACGTGATTAAAAAAATCAAAGCAAAATTGATAAAATAGAGCAATTATAACAATTTTGCAAATTGAGGGGCAAATTGCGATAATCAAAAGCTCATGAGGTAAGTTGTCAAAATACTACAAATTCAATGGTAAATGTACAAATACTTCCACGTGGACTATTATTATCCAGACCTCAAAACAGTGGTATTCTATTTTTTAAATAGTATAAATATTTAATTTATAAATTTAAAATTATAATTTAAAATTATAATTAATTTATATATATTTTTTATAAAAAAATATTATAATAAATAATAAATTATAATTCGAATTATGATACGAGTTTTACCATAAACGCAGCGATAACTTTTTGGCGCGACTGAATCCACCTCATACAATATGAAATATGACACATTTCCCATGTCAACGCTCGCTCCTCAATTCCTTCTCTGTCCGTCGAAACCATTCCTCTCCGGTGCCGATGGCCTCCGACGATAGCCAATCGGCGCTCACCTTTCTCGGGACCGGCGGCTCGGGCTCCGTCCCCAGCGTAAGTTGTCTCATCCAGCCCTCCGACCCTCCCTGCCCCGTTTGCTCTCCGGCCTTGTTCCTTCCGCCTGAGAAAAACCCTAATTACAGGTAAAATCCCCGATTTCTCATCGTTAGAATCTTGCTATCGCGCTTTTTGTGCGAAGAAAGATTGACGTTTTCGAAGTTTTGGTATTGTTTATGATGAGTGTGTGTGTGTGTGTGTTTTTTTTTTATTTTTTTTATTTTTTTTAAGGTGCAATTCGTCTCTTTTGTTTGATAATCGCTTAAGCGATGGAAATCGCAGCTATATACTGATTGATGTTGGGAAGACATTCAGAGAACAAGTTCTTAGGTGGTTTACTCTCTATAAAATTCCTAGAGTAGACTCCGTGAGTAATCTTTGATGCTCATTTTTCTTTCTTTTTTTTTTCTTTTTGGTATTTTGCTTATGTGGGTTTGCATTTATTTTTCCTTTTGTTTACGATTTAATTGTTACTATTACTTTTGTTGATGAGTTAAAATCCGTTTTGCAGTGAAAAGTATTGAGACGGATTTTCGATGTAATGCAGATTATTTTGAGCCATGATCATGCTGATGCAGTTCTTGGTCTGGATGATATACGTTCTGTTCAGCCATATAGTCCCACAAATGATGTTGATCCCGCTCCCATTTATTTAACTCAGTTTACAATGGAAAGGTATTAAATTAAAAGCTTGTATTAATGTGCATATTACTTCTCTGATATGATTTTGGTGCTTTTCATGTTCTGCTGAAAGAAGGGCTCAGACTGCAGTTCACAATAGTTGATTTGAGTAATAAACTGGGTTTCCATAAAACTTGTGTTAAGAAATTGCCCAAATTTGATCTGCACACTCACGAGAAAGAAAAACGCACAGAAACTGAAACCAGAAAATCAATCTCAAACAAAGAAAGTAAAACAAGATCAGGAGACACAAGATTACTTGATTTGGACCCAAAACAGATCCTCCATCCAAGGTTGGAGCTTCTGCTCCTAGTCCAATCCACTATCAGAGAAGATTACAGCCACCAATTTCAGCAACTGCTCTCAACACACCAGGAATTCTCTCTCACAAGAATACCTCTCAATTTCTCTCTAATTTGCTCAGGAAACAAGCACTCACGAGAGAGTCCAATTACACCCAAGAATTTTCTCCCTCTAGAAAATTCTCTCTCTAACTCTCGAGTAATCACAAAACTGAAATTTGTTATCTCTCTTATTCTATTGAATACATCCTCTCTTATATGTTACATAAACAGCCAATAAGAAAGTGACAACTAGGCATAGCATTATAACCAATCAAGTAAGCTGCAGTCTTCACTTGAACTTATTCTGTTGTAACTAACTGTAATACTTATCAATTGGAGACATCTTCAATAAAAAATCTCCACCTTGGCTTCAATTGATTAGAGAGAATGATTCTTGGACTAGAAGCACTCCAGATATCCTGTGCTACATAACCAGTATCCTGAGCAAGTCCAATGCATATTTGAACTTGCTAATAGGAATGACTTTGGTTAACATATCTACATGATTAACATCTGTAGAGATTTTAACCACTTCAACTCATCCTCTGGCCAAAATATCTCTTACAAAATGTAGTCTGACGTCAATATGTTTTGTCCTTTCATGGAATACACTGTTCTTCGAGAGATGAATTGCACTATGAGAATCACAGTAGATAGGTGCTGATATTTAGACAAAACCCA
Organism: Morus notabilis; assembly: GCF_000414095.1. Classification (NCBI taxonomy): domain Eukaryota; kingdom Viridiplantae; phylum Streptophyta; class Magnoliopsida; order Rosales; family Moraceae; genus Morus; species Morus notabilis. The sequence goes on along the minus strand of NW_010358177.1, from coordinate 215,890 downwards.
ATTCACTCAAGAAACCTTGCAGCCACAGGGCTTCTTTTATTGTCAAGGCAATATATTCAGCCTCAGTGGTAGATAATGCTACGACATGTTGCAAATTGGACTTCTAGCTTATAGTATTGCCTCCAATGGTGAAAACATAACCAGACAATGACCTCCTTTTGTCTAAATCATCAGTGAAGTCAGAGTCACATTACACTTTTATTTCACAATTGCTATTCTTGTCTAAAATGTACACTAACCTTAAGTTTGCAGTACCCTTAACATACCTCAGTAGCCATTTTACAGCTTGCCAATGGCTTCTTCCACGTTTGCTCATGAATCTGCTCACAAGTCGTACTCTATAAGCTATGTCTGTGTGCTAACCATGGCATACATGAGACTTCCCACGCTGTTGGAATATGGCACATACTTCATTTGCTCTGCTTCTATAGCAGAATCTTCATCTCTAACAGCCATTAGTTTGAAGTGAGCACCTATGGGAGTTGTCACAAGTTTGGCATGTTGAATACCAAAAATTTATGTTACTTTGTTTAAGTATCCTTCCTGAGATATTGACAATATGCCTTTGTTTTTGTCTCTGAAGATTTCCATGCCCAAAATCTTCCTTGCAGGCTTCCTTCATGTCGAATTAAGACTTCAATAATAGCTTCAATTTCTGAATATCAGCTTGATTATTGCAGGCTATTAACATATCATCCACGTAGATTAGGAGATAAATATAGGATTTGTCCTTCAGCTTTGAAAAATCGACACAACTTTCATGCCTGCTTCTTGAAAATCCTTGTTTGATCATAAACTCATTGAACCTTCTATACCGTTGCCTTGGAGACTCTTTGAGTCCATAAAAGGACTTCTTAAGAAGGCAGACTATTGACTTGTCACCTTGTTCAAATCCTTCCGACTGTGTCATATACATTTTCTCATCCAAGCTGCCAAGCAAAAATGTTGTTTTGACATCTAGTTGCTCCAGCTTTAGGTTCTTCATTGCAGTGATGGCTAGAATAATCCTTATATATGTATGTTTTACCACAGGTGAAAGCACCTCATGGTAATCAATTCCCTGTACTTGGGAATAACCTTTTGCAACAAGTCTCGCCTTGTATCTAGGCAATTCAACTCCTGGTGTGCCTGGCTTCCTTTTAAAAATCCACTTACAGCCTATCACCCTTTGTCCTTTAGGCTTATTCACAAGAATCCAAGTTTGACTCTTCATGAGGGAATCCATTTCCTTGCTTTTCTTAGCTTCAGCAACAGTAACTAGCTCATTTTCACACACTGAATCAGCAGCATTCAAAGCAAAAGCTATAAGGTCAGCCTGAGCAAATCTCGAAGGAGGTTTTATCTGTATCCTAGCTCTGTCTTGGGTTAGAACATAATCAGTCAGATTATGTTTTTGACTTGGTGGATCTACAGGGCTTCTTGAATCAGTCACTGCCTCATTTGAAATCCCTGACTCTGGCGCGGGAGCTCCACCTTAATTAAGGTCTTCTATTGAATCTGTTGGAGTTTCTGGTTCTAGGGAGTGATCTGTTTCAGTGGTATCAATTTCCAGCTCCACTTGTGGCAAAGTGCCAGAGTCTGAAGTCTTTTGATTTGGGCTGTCCCTTTCCTGCATGTTAGTCTTATAGAATGCTAGTTCGTTGAAAACAATGTCCCTTCTTATGATGCATTTCCTATCCTCAATGAGCCACATTCTATACCCCTTTACCTCATCTGGATAGCCAAGAAAAATCCATTTCTTGGCTCTTGGGTTTAATTTCCCTTGGTTAACATGCACATAAGCTAGACATCCAAAGGGCCTTAAGTGTCTATAACTAGGAGCAGTCCCTGACCACACTTGTTCTGGGACTTTAAAGTTCAATGCAGATGAAGGAGACCTATTAATGATATAACAAGCTATCGAGGTAGCTTCAGCCAAAAAGGATTTAGGTAAACTAGACTCAGTTAACATGCAACTAACCTTGTTCATTATTGTCTTATTCATTCTTTCAGCCAGCTCATTTTGTTGTGGGGTACTAGTGCATGTGTGTTGCCTAGCTATCCTATTTTTTGCACAGTAAGCATCAAATTCATTGTGACAAAATAGTCCTAAGCCTCTTTATTTTCTTCCCTATTTGATTCTCTATTAATGACTTCCATTCTAGAAACTTATTGAATGCATCATCCTTAGTTCTAAGAAAATAAATCCAAACCTTCCTAGAAAAGTCATAAATGAAAGAAATGAAATATTGGCATTTAGACAGAGATAGAGGTTCTTTTGGTGAGCTCCATAAATCAGAGTGAATGTAGTCTAAGGTGGCCTTGGTCCTATGAGTTGCTGTCCCAAAACTGAGCCTGTGAGATTTTCCCAGTGCACAATTCTCACAGAATCACAAATCACTGAGTTTGCTTCTGTCCAATAGGCCTTGCTTTGCTAGTTCTTCCAAGCCTCTCATGCTCATATGAGCCAGCCTCTTATGCCACAGTTAAGTATGGTCTTTCTTAGAGGTGGTCAAAACAGATTCGCCACTTGCAGTGGATCCTTGAAGAATATAGAGTCCATGCTGCAACAGTCCGTTCATAACCACCATTATCCCCTTCATTACTTTCAAAACTCCTCCACTTGACTTGTTAGACCAACCATTTAACTCCAGCATCCCCAAGGAAATTAGATTACTTTTCAAATCTGGGATGTATCTAACCTCTTTCAAAGTTCTGACATTGCCATCCCACATCTTGATTTTCACAGAGCCAATTCCAACAACTTTACAAGCAAAGTTGTTTCCCATGAGGACTTTACCCCCATCAAGTTCTTTATAATCCAAGAACCAATCTCTTCTGGGTGTCATATGAAATGTACACCCAAAATCTAGCACCCACCCATCGTTGGGATCACTGCTAGACACAACCAAGACATCCGCACTATCAAACCCAACAGAGAGGTTTGTTGTATCAGTGCTAGCTTGATCATCTGACTTGCCATTTTCTTTTTTCCTTGAAGGACAGTTTCTCCTAATGTGTCCCTCCTTGTGATAGTGCTAACAAGTCTTCCTTCCTTTTGACTTTGACCTGGATTTCTGTCGATTCTTGTTCTAAGAATCTCTTTTCTCAAGCCTTCCTCGAATATTTAGGCCTTCACCTTGGTTCTTGGACAGTTTTCCATTTGCCTTGACATCAAGTTCTTTTGAGTACACTGTGCTCATGACCTTGTCAAAAGCCAGGGTGTCGCAATGCTGGTCGTACTGTTTGGGAAGGGAATTCAACAAGAAGATTGTATGGTTTTCTTCATCAATTGTGACTTCAAGACTTTCAAGATCCGCGATCAGCCCTGTAAATTCGTCGATGTTCTCGTCAATGGACTTGGATTCATCCATCGTAAACCCATAGAATTTCTGTTTCAGATGAATCTGATTTGGAAGAGCTCTTGTCATGAATAATTGTTCCAGCTTGTTCCACATCGCTGCAGCCGACTTTTTCTTAATCACCTTGCGAAGAATCTGGTCGTGAGGCTCAAGATTATGGCGTTTCTTGCCTTTTTCAGAATCTCAGGCTTATCTTTATCGCTAATGGAGTTTGACATTTTGGATTCACCCTTCAGAGCTTCGTTGAGACTGAAGTTTCCAAATGTGCCATCATCTTCTCTCGCCAAAGGTTGAAGTCATTCTTGCCGTCGAATTTTTTGATGTCAAATTTCAGAGTTGACATTGCAAAATTAATCAACTGGCCAAGAAGAATTAATCCTTTATTTCGGATTGAATCCGCAGCTTGAATTTGGCGACTTGAATCTTGATTGTGCCCTAGCTGGACTCTAATACCAGTTTGTTAAGAAATTGCCTAAATTTGATCTGCACAATCACGAGAAAGAAAAACGCACAGAAATCGAACCAAAAAATCGATCTCAAACAAAGAAAGTAAAACAAGATCAGGAGACACGAGATTACTTGGTTCAGACCCAAAACATACCTACATCTAAGGTTAGAGCTTCTGCTCCTAGTCCAATCCACTATTAGAGAAGATAACAGCCACCAATTTCAGCAACTACTCTCAACACACCAGGAATTCTCTCTCACAAGAGTACCTCTCAGTTGCTCTCTAATTTTCTCAGGAAACAAGCACTCACGAGAGAATCCAATTACACCCAAGAATTTTCTCCCTCTAGAAAATTCTCTCTCTAACTCTCGAGCAATCACAAAACTGAAATCTGTTATCTCTCTTATTCTATTGAATACATCCTCTCTTATATATTACATAAACAGCCAATAAGAAAGTGACAGCTAGGCGTAGCATTATAACCAATCAAGTAAGCTGCAGTCTTCCCGATTCTGTTGTAACTAACTGTAATACTTATCAATTGGAGACATCTTCAATCAACAACTTGCAATGCTGCTTATACGTTTGATTAAGTTCTTCAGGTGCAGTGGCCTATATTATGTGTTTAAAAAACTTAAAGAAAGGAAAAAAAAAAAGAAAAAAAAAAAAGAAAAAAAAAAAAGAAAGAACTTTTTTTATGTAAAAAAAAAAAGACAACTTATATGAATGCAGTTGATTATGTGTTACTAATAATTTGTTTATTAAAATATGGGATATTTCATGTTATAGACATGAATCTTATAGTTTCATATAAAAATGTTGCAATCCAATTGTACTGAAGGGATGTTTTACTGAAATGTATGAGTAACACTATGAACAAGTAAGTTCTCGATAATTCACTTGAGATGCATAGGTCTATTAAAGTCTGTTAAAATCAGATCATAAGATTGGATCACAGATTGCTCTGTTTGCAAGCTAAAAAAAGGAGATAAAAGTGTAGATGTTCACCAATGACATTTGTTTATTGCAAATACTAGTCAAGATCATGTTTCTTGTATATTTTTTTTTTCAAAAATTAATGAATGAATAAAATACTAGCAAGATCACAAAGGGTATGTTTGGTTCACGTGTTCAAGTCAGTGATTCTGATTCATTGGTGGGAACTTTGTGAGAGAAGAAATTTTTTAATTCAAATTCTTTGAGATGAAAAATATTGTAGCAGAATCAGAATCATGGGTTCAAGTATAGGAACCAAAAGGGATCAAAATATCACAAGATGTCTTTTGAAACTACGAAATTTCTGATATTTGGTATTCTTTGGATATGGAAACAAAGTTGTATTGAAATGGAGATCAAACTAGCAAACTTTTAACTCTTTCACGAGTGGGTGAAAGATCCATCGAATTTGTGGTGCGCGCGCGCGCGATAGAGGATGTGTGTGAATGTGTACTTTCTCTTCAACATGCGTTCTTAGAGTCCCACCTCCTCCAGAAGAATGTGAAAGAAAGAAATGCCCTCTGGATAAATATACAGACTGGAGCCAAGGATAAAGCATTATGGTTAATATCCCTCTGACGGTTCACCATATTGAGATTAGTGCCCAAAGTTGGCCTTCTGACAGTTGGGATATCACTGTGTACTTGCCACAGGACAAGGTTGAAGACTTTCAGAAGCGTAGTAGATATCAACCTGCGAGTTGTTATTTCCTGCATTTGGTCATCCAATTTAGGCCTTGATATTTTTTGTCCTATAGGCACAACTCAACTTTGGTTTGGAACCTGCCTAATGGATCACTATCCATTTCGCAAAAATTCGGTTGCCAAACTGCTGAATTATATAAGATAAGCAGTGGCTACTTCAATAACTTATCTAGATATTTAGTTGATTGAGCATCATATATGTATTCCTTTAGACATACACACGCACTGAAAATGTGAATGCAGTTTGATACAATTTTCTCGAATTAACATGGTATTGTTGTTTCTGCTAAATTATTTAAGATGAGCATTAGCTGCTGAAATAACTTGTCTAGTTATTGAGGTGATTGGGCTTCATATTTGTATCCCTTAAAACATACCCACGCACTGAAAATGTGGATGCAATTTGACTCAATTTTCTCGAATTAACATGGTATTGTTGTTTCTGAAACAGCGTCGCGATGAAGTTTCCTTACTTGGTCCATAAAGAGGTAAAAGAAGGCCAAGAAGTGAGACGAGTAGCAAAGTTTGAGTGGAGGATAATTGATGATAACTGTGAGAAGTCATTTGTTGCATCAGGCCTGCAATTTGTTCCTTTGCCAGTTAGTCTCTGGTCTCTGTAAATCTTTCTCAATTATCATATGTAACTCTCGTGTATTCTCTATTTTCTCAGTAGTTGTTTCCCATTGTAGGTGTTGCATGGGAAAGGTTATATATGTTTGGGCTTTCTCTTTGGTGAAAAAGGTAGAGTGGCTTACTGATGGAAACCTTTCTGATTAACGAAGAACAAGATGAATGAATGAAGTTTATTCAACAAGGAAGAACACTTTACACAGGTGATATTTGAGAGATCACCGCTTTCCTATACTCTCCAATCTCTATTCTTCCCAAAGATCCCTAACTTCTCAACCTATCTCTTATTCATAGACTTCCCTAGATTCCCCCGCAGCTTCTTCTACAAGTTTCCTTTACAACTAACTCCTAACAACTAACTAAATTCAGTTACAAGCCACATCAGCCTAATTACTAATGTAGCATTTCTTCTTTCTCCTTGCTCCGCTGTTTGGTCCCCCAGTTCTTCCTCAACTGTTGCGTCAGCTCCATCCCCATCTTCTTCATCCATCGCCGCAATGAGAACCTGCAGCTGTGGGTTTTTACAAACATGCCCAAACCGCCATTTCTCCTCACACCGGAAGCATAATCAACGCTCCCTGCACCGCTGCAATTTAGCATCGGAAATTTTCTTCCTAAAGCTGTCATGTTTCCTCGTGGACTGAGAAGAACTATTTTCTTGCCTCTTGTTAACCGACACGCCCGATTGGCTAGAGCTGGTACGTGTCAACTCTGGGGATCCCTTATTTCTTTCCACCAGTTTCGGTGGATTCTAGCTAGAGCCACTACCCGGCCAGCTGGAGCTACTACTTGTAGTGCCTCCAAACATTGAGTTCTTCAGCCCAACTGTTCTGTAAAATCCAGCCCTTTCAGCACTTGTTCTCGCTTGTGAAGTTCTCAACATCTAGGTCCGCTCAAGGGCCCAATTCTTTTCTTCAATTTTTTGGGCCAAATCCATTACTTGGACGAGGGAAGTAGGCTTCACCATACGGATTTCAGCCTTAATCTCCTCTGCTAAACCATTCGACAAGGCTCCAATCAGGAATTCCTCTTCCGCCTCTCTCAAGGGAGTTGAGAGCAGCTCAAACTTCTCACGAAATTCCGCCACCGTCGAATCCTGCCGCAAAGCGATGAACGCCTCGTAATGGTTGCCAGTTTTTGAAGATCGGAACCTCTGCATCACGGAGTCCTTGAAAACCGGCCATGAATTGTTACCAGACCTGGATTCCATCCATTGGAACCAGTTCAATGCTTTTCCCTCAAGTCCGATAACAGCCGCCGCCACCCGTTCAGCCTCCTCAATGCCTTGGATCTGGAAGTACCGCTCGAGCCGAAACAACCATCCATGCGGATCTTCGCCGTTGAAGAGAGGAATCTCCTCCTAACCGCTCGGCGCTGGTCCATTACCGGAATGATTCACCGCCATCGTAGTATCACCACCTTCATCACCGCTTGAAGTCGATGCTTTAGCTTGCTCTGCCTATGGATTCGCATTGCCTCCCGATCTCATCCAACCGGTAAGCTCCTTCATATACTCCTTCACGGCTCCCATATCCTCTGAAAGTTGGCCGACAACCGTTTTGAGTTCTCCGACGTCTTTCTCAACAAATCTTCCATCCATTTTATCGACTTTTGAAGCTACCATTCCCAGACGAAACTGCTCTGATACCAGTTTGATGGAAACCTCTAGGATTAACGAAGAATAAGATTGTCGGCAGAGAGAGCCAATTAGGGATTTTATCCCGATTTAGTCATGATCCTAGAAGAGTATTAGGATGTGTATCTAATGTAAATATGGAAAGTCAACTCAGTAGAATAGAGAATAGGAAACTGTAAATATTTTATTTTATTCCTTTCCTTTTTTGTGTAATCCCGTGTACCTCCTCTTACCTATAAAGAGGGCATTGTATTCATTCAATAAGATTATTCTAGACACAATTTTATTCTATCTTCTAAGTAAGATGAATGAATGAAGTTTATTCAACAAGGAAGAACACTTTACACAGGTGATATTCGAGAGATCACCACTCTCATGTACTCTCCAATCTCTATTCTTCCCAAAGATCCCTAACTTCTCAACTTATCTCTTATTTATAGACTTCCCTAGATTCCCCCGCAGCTTCTCCTACAAGTTTCCCTTACAACTAACTCCTAACAACTAACTAAATTCAGTTACAATCCACATCATCCTAATTACTAATGTAGCACTACCCCTGGCTCTGGTTCTTATCACTTACATATCTGATGTTTCACACATCCCTGCAAGCACAGAGTATGGTGTGTCTGCTGGCTTCATTTCTGCACATTTATATTCTTATTTAATACCATTTCATATATACATACTAAAGAATTCATGAAACTTATCTAGTTAATTTCCTATCTAATGATATGATCTCAAATATTTTATTTTAACTTAAAAGGATGTCATTTTTTTCCCTATTTAGGCTAGTTAACAGCTAAAGGTTTATAGAGGTTAATGAACCCAAATATAGGTGAATTTTCAAACAATTGTGTTTGGTTCTGGCTCATCAATTTTTAATTTGTATTGAAGTATTTATGGGCTTTTTTAGATCAGAGAGGCTAGGGATTGATAGATAATTTAAAAGATGGGATGTTTAGGAATGGCCCCTCCTTTGTGGCTCTTACTGATATCTTACTATCTTGGCAGTTACTGCATTTTTTCCCATTTAATTTCTGTAAATTGTGGAAAAAAAATGAGGAAAAATATTTTATTAATTCCAATAATTTACACAAGCCACTAAAGGGTTATATATTCACGAGTTAGATAAACTCATTGGAGAAAAAAACTTATCCCTAATTCTGTTGTTAGCCGGTCACCTAGAATCTAGGAAATAGATAATCACATGATCCCTAGCCCTAGCCGGAGATAATGCTTGCTTCTAGAAGATAATGTTAAAGATAATGCGGTTATTTCCCACTCTCCCTCAAGCTGGTGAATAGGTGTCTCATTCCCAGCTTGGTTGTAATTTCTTGGAAGGTAGTACTATTAAGCCCTTTGGTGAAGATTTCAGCTAGTTGATCTCCTGTGGGAACATATGGTGTGCAGATCAATCAACTATCTAGCTTATCCTTGATGAAGTGTCGGTCCACCTTGACATGTTTTGTTCGGTCATGTTGTACTAGATTATGTGCAATGTTGATTGCTGATTTATTATCGCAGTAGAGTCTCATCGGCCCACTCCATTTAATCTTCAAGTCCTCCAATATGATCTTTAGCAACAACAATTCGCAAACTCCTTGTGCCATTGCCCTAAACTCAACTTCTGCACTTGATCGAGCTACAACATTTTATTTTTTACTTCTCCATGTCACCAAGTTGCCTCCAAGGAACGTACAATATCTAGAGATAGACCTTCGATCCATGGGAGATCCTGCATAATCTGCATCCGTGTAAGCCTCAAGGACAAGTTCGGAGTTCCTCTTGAACATTATTCCCTTTCCTGGGTTGGCCTTTAGGTAACGAAGCACTCGATAGGATGCTTGTAGATGGACCTCCTTGTGATTATGCATGAATTGGCTGATGATGCTTACAGAATATGCTATGTCTGGCCGGTGTGTGCAAGGTTAATGAGTTTCCCAACTAGTCTTTGGTACATTTCTCTGTCTACTGTTTGATCACTTGTGGCTTCTCCAAGTTTATGGTTCGCCTCTATAGGAGTTGCGGCTGGTTTACTAGCGAGCATTCATGTTTCTCTGAGAAGATCTATGACATATTTCTGTTGTGAAATGAAGATGCCTTGTCTTGAATGTGCCACCTCAATTCCAAGAAAGCATTTCAACCTTCCCAATTCCTTAATCTCGAACCCTTTGATCAGGCGCTGCTTCAAGGCTTGTTTCTCCCTCACACCGTTTCCTGTTACAATAATGTCGTCTACATAGACTATCAAGACTGTGACTCCCCTTGAATCCGAGTGTTTGATGAAGAGGGTGTGGTCTCCCTGACTTTGCTTATATTCGGTGGCTAGCATCACTTTGGTGAATCTTCCAAACCAAGCACAGGGTGACTATTTTAAACCGTACAATGCTTTCTTTAACTTGCATACTTTTTCTTTTTCAACTTCTCTAAACCCAGGGGGAATGGTCATATAAATTTCTTCTTCCAAGTCCCCGTGAAGGAATGCGTTCTTCACATCATATTGTTGTAGGTCCCAGTTATAATTGGCTGCCAATGACAATAAGATCCTTACCGTGTTCATTTTTGCGATTGGCGCGAAAGTCTCTTGATAATCCACCCCATATGTCTGAGTGTACCCTTTAGCAACTAGTCTTGCTTTGTAGCGCTCTAATGACCCATCTGCCTTGAATTTTAGAGAAAAGACCCATTTGCACCCCACTGTTTTCTTTCCCCTTGGAAGGTCCACTATCTCCCCATGTTCCGTTTTTTTCCAAAGCATCCATTTGCACTCCCATAGCTTTTCACCATTCTTCCTTAAATAATGCCTCAGACAAAGTGTTTGGAATAACAATTTCATTTAAACTTGTAAGAAAGCTTTTATGTGATGGTGAAAACCTCTCAAAGGATACAAACTGAGATAGTGGGTATAATGGCCTCTTGGTACATTCGTGGGTTCCTTTTCTTATAGCTATAGGCAATTTTTGGTTAAGTGTTTGAAGGTCAGGGGATGAAGGTGTGTTCTACCAGTAAAGGCAAAGTAGGTTCAGAAACTGTTACCTCATTCTCAAGAGTCAGGTTGGAGATTTGGACTTGTGTAGATTCAACGGCTGGGCCCTGTTTCCTTGAGTATGTCTTTCATTTTCCAAAGTGTATATGATCAAGAGTCTTATCTTGTATAAGAGACACAAATGGTACTGGGGAGGTTGTGGCAGGTTTTGAGGGTGCTGCGGATTCCACAGGTTTAGGAGTGGGAGGATAGGATGATGAAGAAGAGGATGGTAGATCAAGAAGGAAAGAATCCTTATCTTCTATAATAGAGGGCTCCCCCTGAAGATAAGGTTGAGCAAAATATGGTTTCTCTTTTGCAAATGTGACATCGGCCGAGACAAAGAGCTTTTTGGTGGGTGGATGATAGCATTTGTACCTTTTTGTGTGGAAGGGTATCCTACAAAGACACATTTGACAACTCTAGGATCCAATTTTCCCCAATTGTTGCTGTGGACATGAACAAATGAAGTGCACCTAAAAATTCTAGGTGTAAGGTTGTTGGTTGTATTGATGCCAGGATAGAATTTAGAAAGAGCTTCCATTGGACTTTTTGACCCTAAAACCCTTGAAGGAGTTCCGTTTATGATATAGGCAGCGGTAAGAGCGGCTTCCCCCCAATAGTGTTTTGGTACGTTATGATGAAACAATAGTGCCTGGGTAGTGTTTAGGAGGTGACCATTTTTTCTTTCTGCAACCCCATTTTGTTGTGGAGTTTTTACGCAAGATGACTCATGGATGATTCCTTCTTTTTGGAAAAAAGGAGACAAGAACTTATTAAAGTAGTCTTTTGCGTTGTCAGACCTATCTCTTGATTTTAGTACCAAACTGATTTTGAATCATCAAGTGAAAATTGGGAAAGATGTTACTCACATCGGATTTATTTTTGAGCAAAAAGATCCAGGTAACTCTAGTACAATCATCGATAAAGGACACAGACCAACGTGAACCAGAGATATTTGGAGTAGTGGAAGGGCCCCAGATATCATTGTGGATTAGATAGAAAGGAGAACATCTTTTATTACTAATAGGAAAGGAAACACGAGTGTGTTTTGCATACTCACAAATGTCACAATGAAATCCCCTAATACTAATCCCCTAAATAAAGAAGGAAACATAATTTTTAAAATTGCAAAAGACAGATGGCTAAGGCGGTGGTGGTGCAACCAAATGAGATCCTTTTTGGAGGAAGAAAAAATGAGGATGTTAGGCTTTTCTTGATCATATGTGAAAAATTCGACGTCTCAAGGTAATAGAGTCCATCCTTTTCCTCAGTACGTCCAATCTTCATTCCCGAATCTTGATCCTAAAACTTACAATAAGAAGGGTAAAACGTAACATGGCAATATAAGTCTTTTGTAAGCTTTTGAATAGACACAAGGTTGGTGGATAGTTTTGGGACATGTAAAACATTTTTGAGGATAAGACTAGGTGCGATATGGACATCCCCTACCCCGGCTACTGTGGTTGTGGTTCCATCGACAATCGTAATTTTTCTATTACTTGGACACGGGGTGTAAGTTTTAAATTGGTTTGAGGCATGTGTCATGATCCGTAGCTCCCGAGTCTAAAATTCATGAATTCACAAACAATTTATCTGAAGCATTTAGTCCACAAGAGTATGAGTGCTTACTCGAGAGTGCCAAAGAGCAAGTGTTGGAGGATGGTTTCTCAAGGGTTCCCAGCAAGTTCCTCAATTTTTCTATCTCTTCATTATTCAACTCGCTATGGTCTTGAGTTTGAGCTTGATCTTGACTTACCTGGGAGGTCTTATATGCTTGGCCTTGTTGTCGTTGCTGCTGTCCTCCTTTGTTTCCCCATTCACGGCTAGTTGTTGAAGGTTTTCCATGTAATTTCCAGCAGCACTCTCTTGTATGTCGTGCCTTTTTACAGTAGGTACATTAGAGATCTTCTCGATTTGCTCCCTTTTTATCCTCTGTTTTTCTAGGTTCAGCTTTTGGTGGTTGTTCCAAGACTAGACCCCACTGTTTGTTACTAGAGGTTGCGAGTGCAGATCCATCAACTGCTTCAGGTTCAAGCATCACTCCTCTGCGACTTTCCTCAGCCTGAATTAAAGCTATTGACTTTTCCAAGGACGGGATTTCTAACTTCCCTAGGATCTGGATTTGTATAAGATCAAATTCGGGGTTTAAACCTGTAAGAAAGTCATAAACTCGATCTCTTTCTATGAATCTTTTCACTGCCTCTGCACAGTCACTGCACATCAAGTCAATTACCCTGTAATAATCTAGTTCTTGCCACTAGTTTTGCAGAAAATTAGCGTATTCTGTTACAGTTTTACTTTCCTATTTGGTTGCCGCTGTTTTGATCTTGATCTCGTAAATCAAAACCGCATCACGGACCTTAGAGTAGGTTCCATGTGCAGCATCCCAAATCGCCTTTGCGGTTGGCAGAAACATGAATGTGTTGCTGATTTCAGGTGTCATGGAATTCCACAACCAAGACATGATCATGGAATCCTCTTCATCCCAGGCTTCGAATCCAGCATCTCCTTCCTGCGGTCCAGTCCCAAGTAAGTGACTTAATTTTCTTTTTTCCTTAAAAAAAGTCCGAACCAATTGCGACCACTTTAGGTAGTTTCTACCATTGAGTCTTAGGCTGTCTGTATATTTTGAAAATCGTCTGGAGAACGCTGAATATGTCCTTCCTCATGCTGTTGGGTTGCTTGAACCAAGGGAGTGTGACAAGGTGAGTGAGAAAGTGTTCTTGGAGCTTTTGCTATATATGCTATTATATATGAGGACAAGTAAAATTCAAACTGCACATTCTCTCATCCTAGTATTAACCTTTTCCTTACAACAAGTATATTACCAATGTCTTTTCATGTAGTTTCAAAGAAAAAAATTAATTTCTATATAGAAATATATTTGACAAACAATGTCTCTTTTTTTTCATTATTTCCTTTACAGCATTATTCCACTCCGGTGATGTCAATGTTCTTTGATTGAGAAATTGCGTTAGTTTCATTGTAAGCCCATGTTGTAACTTGTAAGATAATGTAACGTCCACTTCATGGAATTTAAGAAAAAATCTAGGATGCGTGTGGAATTGGTTTTAAAATGATTTTGTCGATAAGTACTAAAAATGAAAATAAAAAAGTGAAAATAACTTTCAACTGTTTTCTAATTCTTTCACAAAAATCATTCTTATTGTTTTCGTTTTCGTTTTCGTTTTTATTTTCTAAACATTTATTAAACAAACGTCGTTTTATTTTTATTTTCATATTTTGCTTCTCAAAATATGTGAAAATTATTTTTAAAAATGGTTCCAAACAGGCACTTAGTTTCTACCTCATAGTTTTACCAAACCTTGTTGATTGGCTGTATAGCTGTGATGAAAGATATCGACATGATATGACAAAATATACTGAGTTCTTACTATGAACCACAAAGGAAACTGCATATACCCTTCTTGTGTTGCGTGATAATCACGGATGTGCAAGAATGAGCTTCTGATTCTCACATGATAATTTAACTAAAAACAAATTTGTGACGAAGAATAAATTGAAACGTAAATATACGAATTCATTGATCATATTCATATGGCCACAAGTCCAATAAGAATTACAGAACTCGGGCAGAACATTTTTTGTCGTTCCATGTGCCTTCTTTTTCAAATTTTTTTAACAAGGAACAGCTGTTCTTTTGTAATAATTGTATTTTTCATTCCTTTGTGGGCTGTATACGTGTGGAATTAGCTTTAAATCAGGGAAGGTATCACTTTTTAGTTCACTTGTATCGCTTTTTAAGTATAAATTAAGTTTAACACTATTCATGGCAGTAATATATTCGAATAGTGACACTCTGAAAGCGGTGCGTATCTAATTCACCATTGAATTAGACCCTCTTTTTTCGAGGAGAAATTGTACAAAAAGGGTGACACTTCTCCTAAGAAGTATATAAGTACTCGTAGGATGACAGCCTTTCCTTTAAATTTCGCCAATATATTATTGGCTCCTAATAAGATGATACGAATCACCAACTTAATACTTATATCTACTTATGTCTTTTAGCTTATTTCAACACTCTCATTTATTCACTTAAAGTCTCCTTTCTCTTTTGCCTGTATAAAGGCGTCGCCATTTGGCTTAAACAACATTTGCGAGACCAACGTCTACAGATAAATTTTTGAGTCGTCACTTACCCTTTCTTTGTAATGCCATAAACTTTATGTGATGAATATGTTTCATGTATGGTAAGGAATTTTGAAGATTCTTTATTTAAGTTAATAGTCAACGACTTTATTATTTAATTATTTTGATAATTACCTTATGATATTTTATGATATGCAAGAATAAGAAATAATTATTTTTGAGCTTTTAGAGATTTGAGAAATTACGAGTTACTCAAATTTCTAAATAATTATGAAAAGATTATGAAACCCCATGATGATACAAGTCCCACATGAAATTTTGGATGGAATTTCTAGCAGTGAGTTCTTAATCAGAGCATTGAAATTAGTCAAGCAGGGAACTTTTACAAAAAATTCCATTTCAAACATGGGGTTCAAAGTATGATTGTAAAATACGAAGCCTAAGATATAATTCTTTTTGGTAAAGGAGGGAACTTCTAAATTTACAATTTTGGTAAAATACGAAGCCTAAGATATAATTCTTTTTGAAAACATAGGGTTCAAAGTATGATTGTAAAAATATTTAGAGTCAGAAATAAAATAGATGATGGATTTCTAAAAGAATTTGGTTGGATGTTAAGAGTGCACCACCCGACACACCCACTCAGATTTTAGCTTAGCCACCTAACACATCCAATCAGATTTTAGCTTAGCTTAGAAAAAAAAATGGGGAGAGAGAATGGAGGGTATCGATCAATATCATACCCTATCAGATTTTAGAGTCTAAAATTTGCTCTCTTTTATCTCTCTCCTCAACCATTCCTGTAACTAAGAAAACCACTTTCCACACGTCCAAACTTCAAGTTTCTTCATCCTTTCTCTCCGTAATCCATAGAGGAACCAAAACCTTGTTCTTTTTCTCTCGTTTTAAAAGCTTTTGGTAGCCCAAAAACTCTTCCAAAGTTGCTGTTAAATTTGAATCCGAGGAGGTTTCAACAAATAGTTGGGTTATAGTAAGTTTTCTCATTCAATCACTTTCCAAAGACGTTTTCCTCTACGAGCAGCAACTAACTCAGACTCTCTTGTGTTTGTCTTCAATATTATTCATCAAATGCATCCATCCACAACCAGTAATATCCTCATCCTTAAAGTTACAAGTTGAGCTTCTAGAAAACCAAACTTTCAATTAATCTTCAAGGGTAAGACTCTCAACCTTTAAAGTTTTGTTGTTAAGGTTGAATGTGTTAGTCTTATGACTTTGGATTGAGTTTTGGTTTGAACTCGAAATAGGATATTATTGATTCAAGTATTTATATGTGGTACGTTCGTCGAATCTGAAGTGCATGCAATAATAAATGCAATCTTTCATTCTTTTTAATATTGGACTAAAAAAATGTTAGTGTAAATTTTTAATATTTAAAAAATACTATTAAATAATGTTTTATATATAATTATTCTTTTTCATATTTTTAAAATATATTATATTTTAGTCATTTTAACAAAAATAAGGAAATGATATCTCATTCTTTGTGTAAGACAATTTTAATTTTCCCCCTTTGTCAGGAAAAAACTTATTTGAGTATACATTTTATGTATGATAGTGAAAAAAGAATTTAAAAACAACTTTTAAAAAAAGAGCAAAAGAAATAAATCAAAAACTTATAAGCAAGCATGCAAGTTAATGTTGAAGTACAAAAGTTTAAAAAACTCATTCTACTTTTTATAGATTACTAGCATGGGCATGTGTTTTAGGGACGTGTTTTGGATTACATGTAGTGCTAGAACTTTGGATGGGCCGCCCGCGACTGTTCGAAAAGCCCAAGGTTTTGTCCGAGCCCGAATTTCACTTTGAACGGGCCGCAGGCTTGTATTAGGCAGCTCGAGCCCGGCCGGGCGGCCCGAGCCCGCTCGAATTACCTGAATTATTTAAACTTTTTTTTAATATTAACTTATATATATATATTAAAGTGTAATTATTTTGTGACGAATTACAAATTGTACAAACTTACATTGTTTATTAAATTACAAATACAATGTAAAAAGTAAATACATATTTACAAATTACAAATTTACAATTTAATTTGAAGCTGAGGGATCGTCTTCAAAATTAAATGTTAATCGATTAAATTCATCGATCCATTCTTGGCTTGCCGGTGAAATTGTATCTTGTAGACGTTGATCGGCCCGGTCCCAATCCTTAATGCAAACCAAGGCTTCAACAATATCATTTTGCAATGCATTCCGGCGTTCCTCAAGTATTCTTCCTGTCGTACTGAAAGCTTGTTCGGATGAAATAGTGGAGACTGGGATCGAAAATATATCCATTGCCAATCGAGTTAAGATTTGTCAAGTTAATGCCCGTGCCCTCCACCATTGAACTAAGTCAAACGATTCTACCTCACTGCCGACTACTAAGCCTTCACTGAGGTACGCCATAAGTTCGTTGAAGCTACTGCCGCCACTGTCACTTGTTGATGAAGATCCACTTCCACTGACAGCTTCCGTTTGAGTTGTCTTCTTCTTCTTCTTTAACCCGAAAACATTCAAGAATGAATGCGGGTTTTCATCTTGTTGTTGCGGTTCCCGTACTCTAGAGTTTGTGCTTCTAAACCTAATATCATATTTACTATAGATCTCATATATTTTTGCCTTTATTATTGAAAATTGGTCCGTACAAGTGATGCCTAAAAATTCACCTAAGTTTTCTAAACCACTTTCTAATCCGTCTAATTTTAATCTAGGATCAAAAATTGTACCTAAACCATATAACAAATGCAACTTAGACCAATATTTTTTAAATTTATTTTCCATAGAATGAACAGGAACTCCTAAGATTGGGTCCTCCCTATATTTGTGAAATAAAATACTAATTCTTAAAAGTTCTCCTAAAGCTAAAGGTGATGTTGGGTAGTATGTTCCACTAAGTTTTAGAGTAACTTCATGAAACCTACCTAAAAATTGATACAAAACTTCGGTAATTTGCCAATCAAATTCATCTATATGTCCTACTCTTAATTTTGCACACATATAGTTTGTTATAGCATCCTTATAAGCAGATCTAACGCTAATGCTCTAGGAGGTATATTTAATGCTTGTAAGAACTTAAACCAATCTTCTTGTCTTTGGTTACTACCTTGAATCCATGCAAGACTATCTCTAATTCTTTTAATGTGATTACCCATTTGTTTTAAACCGGATTTAGCTATTAAATTGCATGACATGCACAACATTGGTGGAAAATAGTATCGTCACCGAATAGACTTAAATCATTTTCAAAGAATTCAATTGCTTTTGTATTCGCACTAGCATTATCTAATGTTATAGCCATTACATTATCTCTTAATCTAAATTCATCAATTACATTTAAAATTGTGTTATATATTAAATCCGCGCTATGTGATCCTAGAACACATTTAAAACTTAATATTCTCTTATCTAAAGCAAATCCTTTAAAGTAATGTTCGGTTACAGCTAAATAATTTTTATTGGCAACGGCAGACCAAATATTTACTGTTAACGTAACGCACCCGCTAGTCGAGTGTAAAAGGTTTATTAATTCATCTTTTTCTTTTTTTAAATAATTTTAATAAATCTTTCCTAAGAGTAGTTTTGAAGTGAACTGTGCATTGGGATTATGTACAACCTTAATATATCGTTGCCAATTAGGATGCTCTACAAAACTAAGTGGTTGATCTAAAGCAGCTATCATTTGCACAACTTCCATATGATCTACTTGCGGATCGTATTTCCAAGTGGTTAGACCACCGGTTGCGCGATCAAAAGATAATTGTGTTTAGGGGAGTTCGAGTCCGCTAGATTGGCTAAGCTTTTGAAGACACTTTTCGGAGTGTCGTCTCAAGTGTGTGGTGCCGTGAATAGTGTTGCCTTGTAATTTAGATAAACAATATTTACACTGAGCTATATGTTTAGTGTTACCTTCATTATCCACCTCGTCAATTATGTCGAAGTAATCCCATACTGTCGAGATACGCTTGCATTTCCTCTTAGAGGTTGCAACACTTGCCGACGCAGACGCAGTCGCACTCGCCGCTTCTTTACGCCCACCACCACTATTGCGACCACGACCTCCAGTATGTCCACCATGGCTCAGATTAGTAGATTCCTGCGTAACAAACTCATTAGTGGGAAATTACCCTTCTTCTACATTGTGTTGGGCATCAACGGGAATACCACTATAACCAAAAGGATCCATTATAAAAAAATAAGATGGATTTGAGAGAGATAGAGCTTCAGGATAATGTGATAGTTTTTAGAAAAATTGTGAGAGAGATTGAGAGAGATTGAGAGAAATTGAGAGAGATTGAGAGGGATTGAGAGAGTTTGAGTGAGAAAAATGTGTGGGGGATGAGATGTATTTATAGGGAAATTTTGGGGTTAAAAAATGATTTTTTTTCAAAAAAAAATCAGGATAAACGACTATTTTTTGAAAGTCGGGCACTCGGGCAAGTCGGGTTTTCGGGCAAAATTCAAAAAACTAGCTATTTCAGGTAATTCGGGCACCTCGGGCAGGTCGGGTTTTCAGGCAGAATTCGGGCAAAAATTCAAAAAACTAGCTGTTTTCGGGTATTCTGGGTTTCGAGTAGAATTCGGGCAAAATTCAAAAAAAGTAGCTGTTTTGCGTGCATTCGGGAGGTGGGTTCGGGCATTTTTCGGGCACACAGAATTTTCGGGCTTTTTTTGGGTCGGGCAATCAGGCAGTTCGGGCATGGTCGGAAAAATTCAAAAAAATTCCGGCGAACGGCGGTTAGACGGCGGCAGGCAAAAGAGTCTATGCCAAATTTGGGTTGCCCGAGCCCGAACCCGAAAATCTACCTTGGGTGGGCGGGAAATGGGCTTGCTTGCCCGAGCCCGAAAAAATTCGGGCTTCGGGTAGCCCGCCGACCTGAACTTCCAGCACTAATTACATGTTCTTTTGTCTCAAAATTTGTAATAAATTGTATAAAAAATATGGTAAGAAAAAAAAATATTATAAATTTTAGTCTTCAACTATGCATATTTTTGTAAAAAGAATATAAATGAAACTACGAAACTACAATTTTAGAAGAACTAATAATAATAATAATAGTCAGGAAGATGAATAATTGTTTCATTTCAGTTATTTTATTATGATTTTTAAGGTAAATTATTTTTACAAAGTATTTTTTAATGGAGATGATAGAAATTTTATATTTTTTTTGGTATATTTTCTTAGCCAACCTTTAAAGAAAATATGCCCAATTTTGCTATAATCTTTTATGAAAAATAAATGAAATTTATTAATTCTAAAGAAGAAACCAAAAAAGGAAAAACAAATAAACAAAACATCAACAACTGTGTTGCTATGAATTCACAAAACATTAGAGTAATGGATGATATATGGTTAAGTTGATTGCTTGATTTATTGGCTGAAACTAAAGGTGAAGAAACAAATTTATTGTCAAAAACAATATATAAACAAAAAGACACATGTGTCTTTTGGTTGAAGCAGAAAAAGCAGAAAAAGAATCGTTTCCTCTGCTATCTAACTAATCTATCTATATGTTTTTTGGCCCTTCATGGCTTTTCCCCCTTTTTTTCTCTTTTCTTTTTCGTGATACCTTAAAATTTATTTATTTCAGTGGTTTTTTACCTTTGTTTATTTTCCCTTAAGAAATTTTTTTTATTTTTATTCCAGAAACTTTTTTTTTTTTTTTTTGCTTTGGTCCTATTTTTTTTTTTTTTGGTCCATTTTTTTATCTTTTTTTTTATTTTTTACCCTGAGGCTTTATGCTTTCATTTTGGTCACTTTTGCCCTAAAATTCATTTATTTGTTTGGTTTAGTTCTTTTTTGACCCCCTTTTTTCTTCTAAAACTTTTTTTTCTTCATTTTTTTCCTTTTTGAAATTTTATATTCAAATTTTATATGCTTAATAACACCGAAATTTAAACTTATGACACGCGTTTTTCAACCAAAACATGGTCATTTTAGTTGAAAACGTGAACAATAATGGACATTTGTATTTTGCTCCCCATGGTTTTTTCCCTTTTTTAGCTCCTCTTTCTCCTTTTGCTTTTTTTCTCCCAAAAAAAAATATCATATTTTCCTATTTAGATATTCCTTTCCGATGGTACCTAAAATTTATTTATTCCGATGGTTTTTTTTTTACATTTTTTTATTTTCCCCTAAAACTTTTTTCTTCTTTTTCCCCATAAACTTTAGTTTTTCTCCGTTTTGGTCCTATATTTCTTTATTTTTGTCATTTTTTGACCTCTTTTTTAATTTACCCTGAAACTAATTTATTTCTTCGTTTTTAGTTGTTTTTTTGACCATTTTTTTCTTCTGAAACTTTATTTTTTTTTCCTTTCTGAGATTTTATATTTAAATTTTATATGCTTAATGACACGGTAATTAAAATTTAACATCCGGATTATTCTCCACGTGCATCGCACGCGGAATTACACTAATAGATATATAATAGATAATATAATATTATTAAAAATAATGTTTATATCTACTTATTTTTTCATAATTTTCAAATTTAATTATATTTAAGTAATTTTTTTAACAAAATAAGGAAATGATGTCCAATTCTTTATGTAAGAAAAACTCTTAATTTTACTCCTTTGGAATTATCAATATTAGGAAAAATTTTATTTATTTGATTATATTCTATGTACAATAATGAAGAAAAAAATTTAAATACAATTTTTTTAAGAAAAGAACAAAAAAGAAATAAATCACTTCTAAGCAAGCACATTCGTTGTTGAAGTACAAAAGTTTAAAAGCTTTCTGTGATCTATGGATTTTTTATATTAATTTGTGTGAGAGTATGAGGTGTTTGAAGATAAATAAGGTAAATTGGCTAAATTTAAACCATTAGATTTAAGTTAATTGTAAAATGGGTAAGTTTAAACTATTGAATTTGTAAGGTTACTTGTGGAAAATAATTTTTGTACACGTGGAGTAGAATGATCTATTTTTCCTAATAACAAAAAAAAAACATTTTTTTTTTTGCAATAGAAATCAGGGCCGTTAACCTTTCAAAAAAACAAAAAGAAATCAGGGCCGCTAAACATTTTCACGTACACTAATGTCCAACCGCCAAAACCATTTGTTTGTTTTGTTCTTCTCTCTTTTATTTCATTTTATTTTATTTATTTTTCTTTCTTTCTTTGGGGTGGAGTGGACAGCTCCTTCCCCCGCACACGCTTTCTTTTTTTCCTTTTTTTTTTCTGTTTGCTAAAAAGATATTCCATTCCAACTAACAAAATAAACAGACCCAGAGCAACTAACACAACTGCCCACCAACACACCTAAAGAAAAAAACTATACACAACAAAAACACTGAAAGAAACACACTACAAACTCAACTACTGGGCCCCATTCAAGGGAACCACTCCTCATGATCATTTTAGTTAATGGATTCAGAATTATAAATCAAAATTATTCTCAATTTATGTGTATTTTTTATGAGAGAAAATACTGTAACGAACTACGAATCATAATTCAAATCATAGTATGAATCTACCAACAAACGCAAGCTAGTGGACGTTTAGTTTATAGATTCAGAACCATTCTCGATTTACGTGTATTTTTTATGAGAGAAAATACTGTAACGAATCACGAATCATGTTTCAAATCATGATACAAATACATCAACTAAACGCACTATTAATACATCAATAAGAATGTTTGCCAAGAGAATAAATCCTGACAAAAGACTTAACCGCACTTACTTCGCTAAATTGTTGCTTGCAAAGTTAGCGCTTCTACCGATCCAAGAGAAGTCAATATAATTAAAGGCCCGCTTGAGGTAGTCATAGTCTACTTTGATGTTTTTAATGATCCACGGACAATTTGCTAAGGAGCCTAAAAGGCTCTTAAAATGGCAATGGCCGAGTCACTTTCAACAGCAACTGACGAGAACTTGGCATCTAGAGATGTCCTAAAAGCGAACCGAACAGCTTCCAATTCAGTAACTAGAAGCTCCCGAGTATTGTACAAACTTGCGGCTGCCAACACCACCCTTCCATTTGAGTTTCTCCACACTGCGGCTACCACTGTGCTTGCAGGACCCAAGGAGCAATCAACATTAGCTTTAATCCACCCCGGAGGAGGAGTCTACCAGCTTCCTATTATATTTATCCGATTTGCTCCTAGGGTTAAGAGAGAGTGATACTAATTGCTTTGTAATACATCATCTGTTGGGACTAGTGTCCTAGAAGCATGAGATGTAATAGGATATTTATTATTTAATTAATAAAAGAGTTTATTCATCATTTTATGTGCATATATTTATGAATATTTTATGAATATCAAATGAAAATTCTGTGATTATTTTATGTAACCTTAAACATTGTATATAAGTGTTATATATGAAAGGATAATGTTTAAGGATAATAATAAAAAACGTTGTTCATAATGAATTTAATTAAAGTTCAGAATCTTTAATTAAAACATTATTAATACATGTAATTCCCATTTAGAATGGAACGGTGCTATCCGTACTGTTAATATTGTGAGATATTGAATGAGTTTATTTCGCATAATGAGATTGTGTGGAACAGAGACATAGACACAATATGAATTTCTAATAATTTCCGTTAAGCATAGAAATTCTAATTGAGTCTACCGATGGTCTTATATAGAATGATCTCAATCCTGAGTTCTTAACAGACTCCTATTTATGAATTTGTGTTTTTTTATTTACTCGGTACAGATTCTGAGACCCTGAATCCTATTTTTTGTATTTTGGAGACATGATGAAGTAGGTAGCCAGGAATGTTATTATACGAGATGGAATCTATTCCTTCTTAAGAAAGAAGTAGATTAATAATTCTCTTGAGTGTTGATTCGGTACTTGGATTAGTAAGAGCGCTGTGGTTCATGAATGTGTTTTATGAAACACTATCCATTAGAGAATCAATGGTACTCAAGGATGAAGATATAATTAGAGAGGCTAACAGATTCTACCTGGCTCTGATTATGAATTATTTATGGAGGATTGATCTATATGCAATGACTATATCAAATGGACACTTCACAGTTTAGAAGTAATTAATGTCTATAATTTCGAGAGTTCAATTCCAAGTTTATTGGAGTAACTATTGGAATTAATAGAATTAATTAATTAATTAAAGTATTTAATTAATTATTAATTTTATTGGAGCTCAGGATTATAGGTCCATTAGTCCCTGCGTCGTCCTTGTAATTCTACTAGACACAAAGGACAAAATGAGAATTTTAGAATTATGAAATTCTAAAATTAAATACTCGAAAAATAATTAATTGAGAATTAATTATTATTTAAATAATGTGATTATTTAAATTTAAATTTGAATCATGAACATAATTTAAATTTATCATTTTAAACTTATTTGATAAGTTGTTCATTTTAGAATTCAAATTAATTTAAGTTTGACTTAAATTCGAATTTGAATTTGAATTAAAATTGGACTACAAGATAAATGATGATTTTCTCTTCCTTCCCTATCTGAGATTGGCGTCACACACATGGTAAAAACCCTAGCATGGCCAGCCACAAGAGATATGGTAGAGGAGAATTTTTTGTTCAAAATTCAAACAGGAGAGAGAGATTTGATTCCTTCCAGAAGTTGGACTTCTACTCTATAAATAAGATATAATGAAAAATTACGCGTGACAATTTTTTAATCTAACTTAGAGGGGCTGGCCGAATTTCCCAATATAGAGAGAAGGAAAAATTTTTCTCCAAAAAAATTTCACATCGTGTATGCGTTGGTGTTTGTGGAAAATTCGAGTGTTTAAATTAACCCGTTTTAGTCTCGAGTGTGCCCACACACACGTCTATGTAGATTCAAGGAATTGACGTGGAAGACTTTGGTTTTCTAAACACAAGGCTTTGGAGCAAGGATCGTTCGTGGTCAAAGAACTCAAGTTATCATCCGAGTCGGCCTCTAGGTATTTTTCCTAATTGAGTTCTTGATATATAAATTAATGTGATTAATTTATTCGTGCATAAATTAATATAATCTATAGAGTATCTCAAAAGTTTTATGAAAATTTTTGTTATACTTGATCCGCGCTCCTGCCACACTTCCGCATCCGAATTCGATTCGGTTACCAACAGCATCTCTGTAAAACTGTGTGAGGGTTGAAGTCTTTCCCACTAAACTCCTTGTCGTTCCTAGCTTTCCAAATTTTCTCCACCGCACAAGAAGCAGAAAAAAGGAATTCATGATTACTTTTGAAACTTTGATCTCCAAAAAGGATTAGCTGTAGGAAATTTTTCATAAAGGTGCACTGAAGCGCATTTGATTTAAGACTCCACTTGGATTGAAATCAAATTAAACGGGCAAACCAAACAGAAAAATGTGAGTAGTAAACTCACTCTCTTCTCCACAAAGAGGACATAAGACCTCCCTCCCTCCAATCCTTTTCACCAACTCTTCTATAACTGGTAATGCCCCCACTACTATTGACCACCCTATTACTTTATGTCTCGGGTGGATGTTTGAGCTCCATACCTTCTTGTACATTCTCTCTTCTCCTTGGGAATTAGGGGTTTTGTTCCCACAATCTAACCTATATAGGCCAATTTTACAGTGAAGTTCCCTTAGGGTTTCGAAATCCACAACCACCAATCCTCATAACCATCCTCAATCTTTCGGCTTGACAATCGTATAGCCAATTTGCCTTTGCCTCATATTGAGGAAAAATGCTTCGGACTCAACATCAAATCTGAAACGTTGTATAAGCCTAGGGCCTCGTGATAGTTAGGGTTGGCCTGAATCCACTCACTTCGTGGCCACAAAACCGGGTGACGGCTTCCATGACGGACCCAAACGGCAGTGACATGTCGATCTCTGCACTTATGTTCACCTTCCTTATCTCGGGCCTAATCGAGACCTAAGGCTCTATCTAAAAGTTGATAATTTGACCATTCCTAACCAATTTGCAAGCCCCTTTCTCCACAATATCACATATTTGTAAGAGAATTTTCCAAAAGCTAGAATCCGCTCTTCTAGCCTCCACCCTAAGGAAGCTTCTCCCATGAAGATATTTTTTCGAAAGAATCTGAGCCCATAACGCAGTCGACCCATTCAGTAACTCCCATCCCCACTTATCCAAGAGGGCTCTATTCATATCCCTTAGACTTTCTTAGACCTAAAATCCCTGAATAAATCATCAATCTTCAAGCAAACTGCCTTGAGAATAAGATTGGTCATCATACTATAGGTTGATAGCTTGGCCGGTGCTCGCAGAAGAAACAGTCTACCCGCATTCGACAAAATTTTTGCCTTCCACTCCGCAACTCTCTTTTGGACCTTTTCCATCATGCGGTGCCAATCCTTAGTGCTGCTCTTTGACCTCGAATTTTTCTCACTCCAAGCTAGTTTAAAACACCCGAATCTTCCTCGTCAATTCTTAAAATCTACGAAGACATGTGTATGGGCACACCTGAAACAAAACGAGATTAGAAAATAAATACTCAAGTTTTTCACGAACACCAACACATGCACGACATGAAATTTGGGAGAAAATTTTTTCATTTCCCCACTCTATAAAATTCGGCCACTATAGCTAGGAGAGAGCAAAAATTGTATTCTCTAATTTTCTGCAATATCTTATTTATAGAGTAGTAGTTAGACTCCCAAAATGAGTCTAATTTTTATCTCTAAAATAGAGCTTGATAATTATCTCTTACTTCTAATTTAATTTTTGAAACAAAATCTAGTCTATCCCTTATCCTATATTGCCGGTCACCACGGGGAGATTCCTCCATGTGGTAGGCGCATATTGCAAGTAAAGAATAGGAAAAAATTCTGCATTTATGCTGCAGTCTAATTTTGACTTAAATTCAAATTCTTATTTAAGTCAAATTTAAATTAATTTGAATTTCAATTGAACAACTTATTAAATAAGTCAAATAGATAAATTTGAGAGTGAGAAACTGAATCCCAAAAGGATTCACACTGTAGTGTGCGTTCACACTATGTGAACACTTTTATATGTGTGTTTCAAAATTCAAATTTAAACTTAAACTTAAATAATCACATTATTTAATTTATAATTAATTCTCAATTAATTATCCTTGAGCATTATTTTTAGAATTTTATAATTGTAAAATTCTCATTTTGCCCTTAGTGTTTTGTAGGGTTACAAGGACGATGCGGAGACTCATAGATTTATAATTCTGAGCTCCAATAAGATTAATAATTAATTAAACTATTTAATTAACTAATTAATTCTATTAATTCCAAAAGTCACTCCACTATAAACTTAGAATTGCACTCTCATAATTATAAACATATTATATTTTTAAACTGTGAAGTGTCCATTTGATATAGTCATTACTGATAGATCAATCCTCCATAAATAATTCATAATTAAAACTAGGTGAAATATGTTAATCTCTCTAATTACATCTTTATCCTTAAGTACCATTGATTCTCTAATGGACAGTGATTCATAAAACAAATTCATGAATCGGAGCTCCTATTGGTCCAAGTACCGAATCAACTCTCAAGAGAATTATTTATCTACTTCTTTCTCAAGAAGGAATGAATTTCATCTTGTATAATAACATTCCCAGCTACTCTCTTCATCATGTCTCCAAAATACAAAGAATATGATTCAGGATCTCAAAATCTATACTGAGTAAATCAAAAGTCATAAATCCATAAATATGAGTATGCTAATAACTCAAGATTATGATCATTCTATATATGACCATCGGTAGACTTAATTAGAATTTTTATACTTAACGAAAATTATTAAAAATTCATATTGTGTATGTGTCCTTATTCCACATAATCTCATTATATATAATATACTCATTTAATATCTCTCCATATTAACAGTATGAATAACACCGTTTCATTCTAAATGAGAATGACATGTATTAGTAATGTTTTAATTAAAGATTCTGAACTTTAATTAAATTCATTACGAATATCGTTTTGATTATTATCTTTAAATATTATCCTCTCACATATAACACTTATCTACAATATTTTAAGACCATATAAATAATCATGAAATTTTTAATGATATTTATAAAATATTTAATAATATATACACATAAAATAATAAATAAAATTTTTTATTAAATTAATAATAAATATCCTGATACCATTCCATTCCCAAACACCTTAGGGTGTGTTTGGTTGTAGTGGTGGAATGGTAATGAGAATGGTAATAGGAATGGTAATAGAATGGAATTAGAATGTGCCGGAATCATAAACTGATTCTTTAGTTTGGTTGGAGTTATGGAATGACTTCAAAATAGAATGAAATAAATTGCATTTTACCAAAAATACCCTTGAACCCATAACCTTCATCTTAACAAAAAACGTGAACGAACAAACAACCCCAAATTCAGAAAAAAATCATTAGGTTATTCCGAACAAGAACAACTCTAAATCTAAAACAATATACTCCTGAGAAAAAAAAATATTCAAAGTTTATCACAAATCTGAAAAAAATCAAAACCAAAACACGCCGACAAAGCAAACTTAGAGAAATATATCTCAAAAATTGCAGAGCAACTTCAATGAAAAAGACTGATTATGTGTGTCAAGATAGTGATTGACAATTCTCAATGTCGACGGTGGAGCGACAGAATAAAAAATAAAGAAAAGATTGAAGCTTGAAGGTGAGCTTCAATGTCAATGGTGGAGCGCTGACGGCTCTTGAAGGGAGCTCCAATGTTGTTTGGTGCCCTTAAGAGCACTAGAATGATGCGATCTCCGATGATGCTTGGCGGCGTTCGAAGTGGCATTCGGGGTGGACGCGACTATGATGCTCTGGCGGCACTAAAGGGCTCCAAAGGATGCAAGCTTCGGCGATGTGTGGCGGCGTCGGCGTGGGCTTTGGAGGTGGACGCTAACTCCGATGATGGCCACCGGTGCTTGACGCAAGCGTCAGAATGGAGTTTCAAGATATGCTTCTGGCTGGATCTGAGCAAAGATGTGGATGGGTTTTGATTTTGGTGTTGTACGTTGAAGATGAAGAGGGTAGTTAGGGAAAAAGCAATTCCACAAACCTCATAATAGCAATTCCACTCTCTCAGGGATGAATGGCCTTTCCACCAAAATAGGTGAATGGGCTTTACAATGGAAAGGAAAAAGTTAATTTGTTAACCAAACAAGAGAATTGGACTTTAGCAAAGGAATTGTCTTTCCTTTCCTCCCAACCAAACGTACCCTTAGTGTGCTCCAAATTGTCCTCCGGATTAACCTCCTTGTGCAGCAACCCATCAAGATCAAGCAGACAAATATTCCCCTCTGAGGCAAAAATCCTCTTGAAATTTCTAACTAAGGCTGCTGAAATTTCTTTTTGATTGCCATGGACCTAACCTGTCTCATCTTTGATACTAGCAATCCAATTCTTCCTCTGCCGAACTATAGTAAAGACATGAAAAAATCGAGTGTACCGATGCCCTTCCTGCAGCCATTTAACCCTGGACTTCTGTTTCCATAGCATTTCCTCTTGAAGAAGCAGCTCCTCTAAGCGAGCCTTTTCTTCTCGCAGCATTCTCAGATCTTCTTTTGTTTCCCCTTGATCTTGCAAGCGTTGAATCTTCATTCTGGAATTAGAAATGAGCCTCTGAAGCTTCCCAAAATGATCACGATTCCATTTTTGGAGGGCTGATCTAGTGTTACCTAGTCTTGCCAGAAACTGCGAAGGTTGACCCTCCCTTTGAATGTCATTTCAAGCTTGCATAACCATCAACCTGCTCCCCGGATCTCTCATCCAGCATCCTTCAAATTTAAAGCTTTTCTTAAACCTCTCCTCCCCACAAGTATTCAGGACAATCAGAGAGTGGTTTGAAAAGGTAGCTGGTAATACCCTTAAGATTGCGCGAAGGTAGGAGATTATCCACTTTATATTTGCCATAGAGCGATAAAGACTCGCCTTAGAAAGAAGCTTGCTGCCAGACCCATTTCTTCAGGTGTATTTCCCTCCACTCGCTCCAATATCTATAAGGCCCAAGTCCTCTACCGTATCCACAAAAGCTTTCTCCTCCTCATCAGGGTTCTCCACAACCTAGCAATTTATCAAATTCTTATCATAGCTTAAAATTTCCACATCCACAGTACTCCGCCAAGCAACACAAAAGCCCCAAGCCAGACCAACGGGAGGCACATAACACCATATCTGAAAACTCCACCTAATTAGTAAATTTCTCAGCCTATCTTCTTTCAATTTTGTTTTTGATAAAATCAGAATCTCAGGTTTGTGTTGCCTGATCAACACCTGGAGATCCCTAACTGTTGGAAAAAATGGCTTATTAAGCCATTTTAAAGGCCCATTTTGAGGCCCATGTTTGAAAGGGGCCCAATAGGTTTTGAGACGGGTCTCGATGGATTTGCGTTCTTCGTCACGAGGAGATCGAAATCAAGTATTCATACACTCAAAATGGATTTTGGGTGAATGAGAAATTGATGGTCTAAGTATGGTACTTGGAATGGCATATGTAGAAGGAAAAATTGCAAAAGTCCCACATTGGCTAGGAGTGAAGCCAATGTGGTGTTTATAAGTGATTGCACTTTGAAGCCTAGGTAAGCATGTATACCAGAGAGGCTCTCTCACGCGCAGGGGGGGTGCGAATCACGGACCCGGCGGGTTTGGGGCCTAATGTGTGCGCCCGCGACCTGCGGACACGAATGCCGGACCAAAAAACCCGCTCCGTGCGAGCTTATTTTTGTGATTTTTATTTTGCTCTAGCCAAGACCTTCCAGCTTCCGTTTGGCATAAAGCAATGATGGTTAATGACCATAATGAGACCTTAATGGTGATCAATGGAGGCAAACCGAATCAAGCTTTCATGGCTTCGGTTTTTCATCATCAAAAACTGAATTACTAGCCAGAATGTGGCCAGATTCACCATGGGAAATCAAAAACTGTTTTGGCTGGTTTTAATCACCATTATTCCGGGAATAAATCTGGGTTATTACACCATAATGTCTTGGTGTAACCCCCAGATTTTGGAGCCTATATAAAGGCCAAAACTCCACATGATAGGAACACACTTTCTCACAATTCTCTTCTCCTTTTTCCGGTTCTCTCTCTATCCTGGTTTGTTCCGGATTTCCTTGAGTAGTTCTTGTAGTTCAGTTTTGGTGATAGAGGGAAGATCAAGTTCTAGTTCGCCGGACGGTTCCGAAAGTACATCGAGCTGCCGTCGTTGTCGTTGTATCCTGGGAGACGGACGTCCAACGTAACCTCAAGCACACGCCGGAGGGGACGAATCTGTTTTAAGGACAACGTGGTTCACGTGCCTCGACATTCATACAATTCCGTTTTCGAATTCCATAGAAAGGTTGATTTCGGGTTGTAACAATTTTCATTATTTTGTATTCCTTTATTTCCTTGTTCTTCTTTGTATTTTTCTATTATATTGTCTAACAATCTTAAAACAGATTCGGATTTACAAAGGAGGTTTTGAAAGAAAAGGAAAAAAAAAAACGTTTTCAGGAAAAAGGAAGGAAAGACGTTTTTCGGAAAAAAAACAAAAACAAAAAAACGTTTTATTGTGGTTGTTCGAAATTCTGTCAATTTCCTTACTAACTTGGAAATTTCTGTTTATAGAAAGAAAGAAAGAAAGAAAGAAATGGCTGATAATATGAACGTGGTTGTTCCTGCTGGAATTACCCCTAATACGCCTGTGCCATCACCTGTGGGACAAACGTCTGTCTCGGTCCCGACCCCCGCTTTGACCTCGACGCGGCCTTCGCCGGTCTCGGTTCCTGTGAACCACAATGAAAAGCCTGATAAATTCAGTGGCCTGAATTTTAAAACTTGGCAACAAAAAATGTTGTTTTATTTAACAACATTGAATCTTGCGAGATTCTTGAAAGAGGATCCTCCTACTGTTAGAGAGGATGAAGTGGATGCTCAAGCATTCCACGCGGTTGATGCTTGGAACCATTCCGACTTTCTGTGTCGGAACTATGTGCTTAACGGGTTGGTTGATGGGCTTTACAATGTGTATAGCTCAAAGAAAACCGCTAAGGACTTATGGGAATCTTTGGACCATAAATATAAGTCCGAGGACGCGGGTGCTAAGAAGTTTTTAGTGGGCCAATTCCTGAATTACAAGATGGTGGACTCGAAGATTGTCATTAGTCAAGTTCAAGAGCTCCAATTGATAATTCATGAAATACATGCTGAGGGAATGGCCATTAGTGAATCCTTTCAGGTAGCTGCGCTGGTTGATAAGCTACCCCCCTCCTGGAAGGAATTCAAGAGCTACCTGATGCACAAGAGGAAAGAGATGACTGTTAAGCAATTGGTTGTCAGGCTTCGCATCGAAGAAGACAATAGGCGGACTGAGAAGAAGTTCTCCAATGCAACCGCGAGCTCCGCTAAGGCTAATGTGGTGGAGCATGATAGCTCCAAAAAGAAAGGAAAGCCCGGATCCAAGATGGGACCAAAGGGTGGAATTGTCAAGAAGAAATTCCAAGGAAAGTGCTTCAACTGCAACAAGGTTAGGCACAAATCGGCGGATTGCAGGCTGCCAAAACGAAACAAGGATAAAGAGGCCAATGCAGTGGATACCATTTCCAAAGAAGTGTCCGACATCAGCTTGTCTGTTGTGGTCTCCGAAGTGAACTTGGTCGACTCCAACCCAAAGGAGTGGTGGCTCGATACTGGGGATACAAGACACATCTGCTGTGACCGGGCCGAGTTTGCTGATCTAGTTCCGTTGGAAACTGGAAAGAAGCTCTTCATGGGTAATTCTGCAACTTCTGTGATCAAGGGCCAAGGAACGGTGTTTTTGAAGATGACCTCGGGCAAGGAAGTGAAGCTCCACAACGTGCTTTATGTGCCCTACATCCGGAAGAATCTCATATCCGGGACAATGCTGAGCATGCACGACTTCAGGATGATGTTTGAAGCCGATAAGATAGTTTTGTCCAAAATGGGAATGTATGTGGGAAGGGGTTATGTGAAAAGTGGCATGTGGAAAATGAATGCCATAGCTGTAAAACCCAAAAAGATGAATAGAAAGAAAGAGTCTTCTGTTTATATGCTTGAGTCTTCTAACTTATGGCATGGTAGACTAGGATATATTAATTATGATACTTTGCGTAGATTAATTAACTTGGATCACATTCCCACATTTCATATCGATTCCAAACATAAATGTGAAATTTGTGTAGAGGCAAAACTAACAAGGTCATCATTCCAGATGATAGAAAGGAATACTAAGCCGCTTGATCTAATACATAGTGATGTTTGTGATTTAAAGTTTGTTCAAACGAGAGGTGGTAATAAGTATTTTATCACTTTCATTTATGATAGCACAAAGTATTGCTATGTATATTTGCTGAAAAGCAAAGATGAAGCTGTAGAGAAATTTGCTCACTACAGGCAAGAAGTTGAAAACCAACTTAATAAGAAGATTAAGATGGTAAGAAGTGACCGAGGTGGTGAATATGTTGAACCATTTAGTGCACTTTGTGCACAACATGGAATTATCTACGAAGTCACACCTCCATATTCTCCCCAATCAAATGGCATTGCTGAACGGAAAAATCGTACCTTAAAGGATATGATGAATGCAATGTTAATAAGTTATGGGTTACCACAGAACATGTGGGGGGAAGCCATTTTATCGGCTAATTACCTTTTAAATAAGGTTCCGCGTAAGAAAGTCGATAAAACCCCCTATGAGTTGTGGAAAGGAAGGAAACCTTCCTACAAATACTTGAAAGTGTGGGGGTGTTTGGCCAAGGTAATGGCACCAACACCAAAGAAGATGAAGATAGGTCCGAAAACGGTTGATTGTATCTTCATTGGGTATGCTCATAACAGTACCGCATATCGGTTCCTTGTGCACGAGTCTAAAAACCCTGACATACACAAGAACACGATAATAGAGTCTAGGAATGCATCGTTCTTTGAACATGTATTTCCTTGTAAGACTAAGGAAGATGAGCCAAGTTCATCAAAACGAACTTTTGAGACTATCATAGAAGATTGTAGTCAAAATTCTGGAAATGATGAAAATGTGGAAATGGAGGAGGAGCCTAGACGAAGTAAAAGGGCAAGGATAGGAAAATCTTTCGGACCGGATTTTCTAACCTATATGCTAGAGGCAGAACCACAAACATATAAAGAAGCTGTGAGCTCAACTGAGGGTCCTTTATGGAAAAAAGCCATAAAGAGTGAGATTGATTCCATCTTATAAAATCATACTTGAGAACTAGTAGACCTTCCACCAGGAAATAAACTACTAGGTTCTAAATGGATTTTTAAACGAAAAATGAAGACAGATGAAACAATTGACAAGTATAAGGCCAGACTAGTAATAAAAGGTTATAGACAACGAGAAGGCCTTGATTATTTTGACACATATTCTCCAGTGACGAGAATAACATCCATAAGGATGATACTAGCGATTGCTGCACTGCGGAATCTTGAATTCATCAAATGGATGTGAAGATAGCCTTTCTAAATGGAGATCTGGAAGAAGAAATCTACATGGAACAACCTGAGGGTTGTGTAGCTCCAGGACAAGACAAGAAAGTCTGTAAATTGGTGAAGTCTTTGTACGGACTAAAATAGGCACCAAAACAATGGCAGCGCTGCTCGTTTTTGTTTGGAATATGCACTCAATTCATCTAAATTCGACACCATTAACGACTGTGTTTTAAAAGTTGAGTTGTCATGAAAAAATTATAGGATTTTTCTCTTCATTTTTGATTAATACTCTTTTATTACTATAGTTATTTCATTAAAAAACTTATTGATCAAGAAAATTTTGTTAATTTAGAAATCATTATATACTCATCGCACTTTTATATATAAACAATCCACTAAATTTCCATCAATCATCTACCATGTCACATTGTCAAAATCAACACACATCATCATCAGCGTCTCCTGATCGTTCTACTATATGACTATTTGTAATGAACCAAATTCAATCGAATAATCCACAAAAGTAACGAAATTACCAATATGATTACCAAGTGAAATCATGAAATTGCAGAGAAGGTAAAAGTACCAATATAATGAGACAAACATTCCAAATTAAATCAATAATGTTACGCCTTTATCCACTTCCATCCTTGTTTATGTATTGTAATTGTGCGAAAGCCTTAGCTAAAGGGACCTAACAATGAGCAAGTTTACTTTGTAATTAATTATTTCCCTCTTTCACTTTCTTTTGTCAAATTTGCGTATTGTTGCATTCTAAAGTAATTATGATGCAATCTAGCAAATTTAAGATACTATAATGCCACAAAATTCTTAGAGGAGTCAAAGTGAAACAGGAAGGGCAAAACAGAGTTAGGGAGACAAATAATAAATTAACAATTTGGAGGACATTCCGGATTGGCCAAAGCCTGTACCAGCAATTTGCATACACAGCGATAGTCAATCAGCTATTGGTAGAGCACACAATACAATGTATAATGGTAAGTCTAGACATATACGTCGACGACATAATACCATTAGACAATTGATCTCAACGGGAGTCATAGTCATTGACTATATAAGGTCGAAAGATAATATTGCGGATCCACTGACTAAAGGACTAAACCGAGATCAAGTTGAAAAGACATCGAGAGGAATGGGATTGAAGCCCATGGAAAAATAGGTTGAAGCAGTGGAAACCCAACCTAGCTGACTGGAGATCCCAAGATCTAGGTTCAATGGGACAACTAAATTGTCTAGACTGGCTGAGTTCACTGTGGGGGTAACCCCAGCCAATTCCTATGATGATAACAGTGAAACCCGTACGAGGAAAAGGTTAAACATTGGTTTTTAATGATTCTTATGCGTTGGATATGTAAGGAATCTGGGCGGAGTAATACGGGTTACTCTTCATTAAGAAATCACCTATGTGAGAGAGAAGTGGGGCCGCTTCAAAGGAGAATTGTGAGGGCTCAATTCTTTAGAAACTCTTGCAGAACCAGGTAGATGTTCATGGCCGAAACGAACATAACCATGAGAACAGAACTGTGTCAGGAAGATGTCTGTGTGAAGTACAATAACGTTTACACGAAGGCAGAACAGTTCAAAGACATCGCGTCTACTGGTCAGCCAGTAAAGTTTTTGTATTCTCACAAGGGAAGGTTCAAAGGGTAACGCCTACCTATCCTTTGCAGGCATCGACCGCAGAACTCTATCACTGTGTCGAGTTTGTGTTTTCTTGTCGTGAGTCAATTTTCATTCATGTGGGGGATTGTTGGAAAAAATGGCTTATTAAGCCATTTTAAAGGCCCATTTTGAGGCCCATGTTTGAAAGGGGCCCAATAGGTTTTGAGACGGGTCTCGATGGATTTGCGTTCTTCGTCACGAGGAGATCGAAATCAAGTATTCATACACTCAAAATGGATTTTGGGTGAATGAGAAATTGATGGTCTAAGTATGGTACTTGGAATGGCATATGTAGAAGGAAAAATTGCAAAAGTCCCACATTGGCTAGGAGTGAAGCCAATGTGGTGTTTATAAGTGATTGCACTTTGAAGTCTAGGTAAGCATGTATACCAGAGAGGCTCTCTCACGCGCAGGGGGGGTGCGAATCACGGACCCGGCGGGTTTGGGGCCTAATGTGTGCGCCCGCGACCTGCGGACACGAATGCCCCGCTCCGTGCGAGCTTATTTTTGCGATTTTTATTTTGCTCTAGCCAAGACCTTCCAGCTTCCGTTTGGCATAAAGCAATGATGATTAATGACCATAATGAGACCTTAATGGTGATCAATGGAGGCAAACCGAATCAAGCTTTCATGGCTTCGGTTTTTCATCATCAAAAATTGAATTACTAGCCAGAATGTGGCCAGATTCACCATGGGAAATCAAAAATTGTTTTGGCTGGTTTTAATCACCATTATTCCGAGAATAAATCTGGGTTATTACACCATAATGTCTTGGTGTAACACCCAGATTTTGGAGCCTATATAAAGGCCAAAACTCCACATGATAGGAACACACTTTCTCACAATTCTCTTCTCCTTATTCCGGTTCTCTCTCTGTCCTGGTTTGTTCCGAATTTCCTTGAGTAGTTCTTGTAGTTCGGTTTTGGTGATAGAGGGAAGATCAAGTTCTAGTTCGCCGGACGGTTCCGAAAGTGCATCGAGCTGCCGTCGTTGTCGTTGTATCCTGGGAGACGGACGTCCAACGTAACCTCAAGCACACGCCGGAGGGGACGAATCTGTTTTAAGGACAACGTGGTTCACGTGCCTCGACATTCATACAATTCCGTTTTCCGAATTCCATAGAAAGGTTGATTTCGGGTTGTAACAATTTTCATTATTTTGTTATTCCTTTATTTCCTTGTTCTTCTTTGTATTTTTCTATTATATTGTCTAACACTAACTGCTGTGTCCAAGGCTAGCCCACAGCAGTTAGACGCCAGACATCACATTTGTCTAGCGGAGGGGCCATAATGCCTTTCTCCGCATGTTCATTAAATAATCGATTTTGAAACACCTCACCTCCAGTACCTTGCTCCGCATCTTTGTTTATGACTTGAGATTTCTGCGATAAATCTAAAGCTGTTTATTTTGTTGATTTGAATTTAGAATTCAAATTTTGTTACAGTAAAAAGTTCTTACAAGCAGTCACATCTAACTTTTTTGTTACAATAAAAAGCTCTCATATAAAGTCACATCTCAACTCAAATTAAAAATTCGAATCAACGAACTAAACGAGCCCGGTTGTCCTTGCTTCGAGTCATAAAGCCGCATTTGTAGCCCCATTACGGCCACCCCTAGCTCATCTTCCCCGTTGCCGTCTTGATTCTGATTTCTAACCACCGCCTTCGAGTTTGAGCCTGGTTCAAAGAAAATATTCTCAGACTCTAGGGATGTTAGGGCATTCATTGTCGAGGAACTACCTGAGACTTTGAGGTATTATTTGGGCATGTCCCTTCTTGGGATGGAGGGGAGGGAGGTATCTCGATGTCAACAATAGGGTAAACCACCTGCTAAACCTTCCTTTTCCTTTAGTTATGACTTTGGGCCCTCATTCCCTCAACCCCCGCTGGTGGGGCCAAGGCTACTTGGTGGGCTTGATACATCTCCATCGTATCTGGCCCAATCATGTAATACACTATTTCCTTAAAGGCCTCAGACGAGGCTCTTAAAGCCCGTTTGGTTAGAGGATTCGTTCGAATTATGGTTCATGGTTCGGTACAGTATTTTTTTCTCATAAAAAATACACACAAATAAAAAATGGTTCTAATCTCATGGTTCTAATTCATGAACCAAACAGGCTAATAGTGTTACTTTTCATAAGAGTACCTTATCGTCTTTCTGCTTGAAAACCTTCCCTATCAAAACCCTCCACCATGCTTGTTTCAGAGTCTTTGTCCTCTAGCCTATGGCCTCCCAATATTTCCGCAAAGGAGGAGGTCGTGTTTTGTCTTCTTGAGAAAGCCACTACAACTGCTTCATTGTCTGTCAAAATTTTCATCATACCATGCCTATTATCCTCTTCACACTGGATGGCACTCTGATTGGCTGCAGAAGACATACCTGGTTTTGATCATTTGATTTCGTCCGTTGCAGGGTTGTTGACTAGCTTGTCTGGAGAAGCCACCTGCCTAACAATCTCCTCCGGCGACGGTGCCACCAGTGGCTGAGTTAGCATTTCTCTCCTCTTCGGCCACCATAGCCAAGTAGTCAGCCTTTACCCATTTTCCATACAGTTGAGTTTGATTCCCATAGTCGTCATCCAACATCGCCGGTGACTTAGCCTTACACACCTTATCGTCATGTCTTAAGAGGCCATAGTTAAAGCAGAATCCCATCAACCGTTCATATTTCAAATGGACCCACCGTTTGACTCACAGGCAGTCCTTCCGAAAGAAACCAACAACTAGGGGTTGCTCAATATTAACAAGGACTTGGACTCTGAAGAAGCGGCCCCAGGACTTTGATTCAGGTTTCGGAATGAGCATCGCCATGACCTCCCCAGCTCTCGCTCCAACTGACCTCGCATTTTCCTTTGTGAAGAAGTCCGGAGGGACACCATGGACTTGGATCAAGAATAAAGACTAACTAAATCGAATATGCCCCGCATTTAATCCTGGTTCCCAATCCTAAAACACTAAGAGGACGTTTGGTTGGAGGATTCAAACCATGTGATTCGAACCATTTTCGATTTATGTGTATTTTTTGTGAGAGAAAATATTGTAGCAAACCACGAATCATGATTCGAATTAGAGAATGAATCCCTCTACCAAACATCCTCTAAAGTGGCATCCATTGATAGACCAAGGCTGTTTGGCATGGCCCATAATTTGTCTTCCTTGCTTTTAAACGTGAAGACAAAGAGGCTGGGACCCTCTTCTTGGATATACCACACAAGAATTTTAGAGCTCGTTTGGTTCATGGACTAGAACTATGAGATTAGAATAATTTTCGATTTACGTATATTTTTTGTGAGAGAAAATACTATAACGAATCCTGAACTATGATTCGAATCAGAGAACGAATCCTCCAACCAAACGGGCTCTTACTCTGAGCATTAGCCAAGCTATTCCTAACAATCAGCTTGCTTATCTTCGTTCTCGACAGAACTTTTCCCACAGCCTCTCTCTCATAGGAAACAAAAGCTAACTTAGGATCCGGGATGAGATCAATAGCATCCTCTGAACAGTGGAGGGCTGCTACTTGTCTAATCAGCTCCTTTAGTTGTTCCTCTTCCCCACGTGAATCCTGACTTGTTGCATGGAAAGTAGGACTTACTTCCAATGCCAAGAACTAGGCCCCAATCCCCTAAAGGAACAAAGAAACATTGCAAAGAAAATAAAAAAGCTTCGCAGTACTCAAAGCACACTAAAAATGAATACAGCCCTCGAGAACTTCGAAAGACGAGCACTATAAACAAGGAGAAACTTTTGGCAGAAAACACTGATGATTATGACTACTGACTAATATGCACTCACTAACTCAAAGAAACAAAGCCCTACTGGGGCAAGGCCCCACCTTTCAGGGACTAAGCCCTACCGAGACAAGAAGCCCAACTGGGACAAAAGTCCTACCGGAACTACACCACCTGAGACTAGTGCTGGAACTTCGGGTCGGCGGGCCGCCCGAAGCCCG
This sequence comes from Morus notabilis, assembly GCF_000414095.1. Lineage (NCBI taxonomy): Eukaryota > Viridiplantae > Streptophyta > Magnoliopsida > Rosales > Moraceae > Morus > Morus notabilis. The sequence continues at coordinate 175,992 of NW_010358177.1, read as the reverse complement.
AATTTTTTCAGGCTCGGGCGGGCCGGCCCAATTCCTGCCCGCCCAAGCAAGAAATTCAGGTTCGGGCTCGGGCAGCCCGAATTTGACATGTCCATCCTGCCCGCCGACGTCTAACCACCGTATACCGCCGTCCGTCGGGATTTTTTTGAATTTTTCTGACCAAGCCCGAACTGCCCGACCTGAAAATTGCCTGAAAATTGGGTGTGCCCGAATTGCCCGACCCGAAGCCCGAATTTTTGATTTTTTTTGAATTTTGCCCGAATTTTTCCCACCTGGCCGAATTGCCCGACCCGCCCGAGGTGCCCGAATACCCAAAAACGGCTAGTTTTTTAAATTTTGCCCGAAAACCCGAGTTGCCCGAGTTGCCCGAAAACCTGAAAACGACTATTTTTTAAATTTTTACCCGAATTCTGTCTGAAAACCCGAGTTCGTGTGTTCATTTCAAATTGTAATATATATATAAATATAATATATATATATATATAAATTGTAATACTAATATATATATAAATAACTTAATATTAAAAAAAA
>NW_010358177.1:174280-175439 GCF_000414095.1 Morus notabilis | reverse complement strand
GCCGGGCTCGGGCCGCCGAATACAAGCCCGTAGCCCGTTCAAGGTGAAATTCGGGCTCGGGCGGGCGGCCCGAAAATCTCGGGCGGGTCGGGTTCGGGTTCGGGCAAATCCTCGGGCTTTTCGGGCGGTCGCGGACGGCCCGTCTAAAGTTCCAGCACTACCTGAGACGGAGGTTTTGCATTTTCCTTCCAAAATTAGTTTCTATTTGTAGTAAAGATTAATTTTAGTATTTTATAAATCTGCTTAAACATATTTTTTAAAGAATTTTTTAAGAATTTACAGTCAAAATCAGAATCAGCTTAAAAACAACTTTAATTTATAAATTGTACGGGAATCAACATAACACAATTAATAAAACTTTCATAATACCCATAATACCCCTAATAAAATTTAAAATTTATAAAATTCTAAATTTAAAATTCAGATTCGTAATATAATATAATATATTATTAAATAATAATTTTATTGTATTATATTATATATAATAATAAATATACATTATATTGTAATTATATATATTATATTATAATATAATATAACAGTTATTTTTAATTAATATAGCTATTATTAAAATAATATTATTATATCAAAATTATATAATATATTATATAATAATAAATTTTTTGTATTATATTAAATATAATAATAAATATATATTATATTGTACTTATATATTATATTATAGTATAATATAATATAATAATAATTTTTAACTATATACAGCAATTTAACTTCATAATTTATCAAATGTTATTATATTGATTTTGAAATCAAAATAGTTATTATAATTATAATTTATCAAATACTTAGTTATTTTTTATAATAATTATTTTTTTTTCAGCATAGTTAAAAGTAATTTTTTTTAAAATCTACAGCACTACCAAACCAAGCCAGAGAGCTCTCCTTATCATTACTGACCTCGTTCATTGTACCAGTTTGACTTTTCAATTTCAATTTTGCTACGGTTAAAAGCTTTCATATAAAGTCATATCTAATTTTTTATGTTACAATTTAAATCTCTCATATAAAATTATATTTTTACTATAAATTAAAATTTTAAATTAACGAATTGAACGGGACCTTAATATTTAATGCTTACTTTTAGACTAAATAAAAAAAAAAGAAACCGAAAAAATCGAAAGATTTACCGCGCACACTC
>NW_010358177.1:153543-174249 GCF_000414095.1 Morus notabilis | reverse complement strand
CACTCTTTCTTGTCTCAACGCCACAGCTCCTGAACTCTCTCTCTCTCTCTCTCTCCTTGCAGAGAGTACCAGAAAAATCAATGGCGAACCTGAATCTCACGCAGAATGGTAACTTTTCCTCTCTGGCACCGATAATCCCCGCCGCCGGCGACGACAACGGCCGATCGACGCTGATCTTTCTCGGCACCGGTTGCTCCAGCGCCGTCCCCAACGCAATGTGCCTGATCCAGCCCTCCGATCCCCCCTGCGCCGTTTGCTCTCAGTCACTCTTCGTCCCACCTGAGAAAAACCCTAATTACAGGTAATCGCCGATCCTCTTTCCCTTAGAATGATGCAATCGACCTTTTGGACGGAAAGATCGGAGAGATTAGATCTGCTGTCATGTTTGTGTACCGAGAGAGGTTAAGAAGCAGGGAAAGGAAAGGAATTTGAGATTTGAATGTTGATTTGATTTTTTTTTTTTTTTTGGTTTTATTCTTTATGATCGGTGTTTTCAGGTGCAATACGTCTCTTTTGATTGATTATTGCCAAAGCGATGCAAATCGCAGCTATATATTGATTGATGTTGGGAAGACATTCAGAGAACAAGTTCTTAGATGGTTCACTCTCTATAAGATTCCTAGAGTGGATTCCGTGAGTCATCTTTTGTGAAACCCTTTGCTCTTACATCTACCAATATTTGGTGCTCACTTATTTAATTCGTGTGTTCTATACTTCTATTTGAGTAGCTTCATGTTCGAGAAATGTAATTTGATTGATAATGGGGTTCTTCATTTAAGTTTTATTTTTGTTGCAGCTGTTGATGTCATATCTAAATTGATTTTCTATGCACTGCAGATTGTTTTGACGCATGAACATGCGGATGCAGTCCTTGGTCTGGATGATATACGTGCTGTTCAACCATTTAGCCCCAGTAATGATATAGATCCCACTCCGATTTATTTAACTGAGTTTGCAATGGAGAGGTAATCTTTGATAGAGTGTACAATTGTCTTAGATTTGACTTGTCCGCTGCCATTATATGATTTTGATTATTGCAATATTTGACCATGTGATTCTTTGGGCGTGCTTTACATGTCCTGGTATTGGAGGAGCCAGAGTGTAGTTGTTAATTTGTTGGTTCAAGTAATGAAGTGGATTTCTCAAACGTTTAATTAGTCTAGAGGTGCAATCACTTGTATAGTTTATTGAAGCTGAAAACAAAACAATGACGTTTCAAACATTATGGTATTCTTCATTTGGGTGGCAGAGTAAAAACTATAGCATATGTGTTTGGAATTGGATGTGTCTCCTAACAATTTGTTTATTAAAGTGAAGGGTTTGGTGCCTTATAAATATGAATCTTGCAACTGCTCCACATTTTTTTGACCAGAGGAAGTAAGCCCAAAGATGTACCGGATGGGTATCTTACTTGAGTCTATGAGGAATAACTAAAAGCAAGAAAGTTGTTATAAGTTGTTAAAGTTGTTATAAGTCAACAATTTATTTAGTGTGTGAAATAAAATTCTACCTTTCAAAAAAAAAAATGTTTTTCTAGTAAAAAAAAAAGAAAAAAGGAACTAAAGTATAGGTGTTGTTCATCAATGACACTGTTTATTGCAAATTGTGCTCAATGCCACGCTTTAACTCTAAGAATATTAAGAAAGTACATAATATGTATTATGTAGTCGAATACTATGGTACGCACTTTCCAATATTTTTATTGTTTCAGCGGACCATATAAAAGAATGAAAAATAATCGCAATTTAAGGTATGTGCTTGAGATTTTGTGTAAGCATGCACTTTCTTTTCAACATGCATTTTAAGAATTCACCTCCTCTAATAGTGTTTGAGAGAAAGATATTCCATTTGAGTAAAGAATAGCCTGAAGCCCAAGATCAAGCGTCTAATTTATGGATATTATTATCATCATCGTCATCTTTATAAGAGGTTTTATCTTGGACATTTGGCCATTCGATTTAGTCCTTGAGCTTTTCTTTAGACCTTTTTTGTATACATTGCCTTATATGAGATCTATGCTGCAATTCTTGGGTGTCCAGGATGCTGAAGCATAACCCACGTTTCTTTTTGAGCAAAAAAAAAAAAAAAAAAAATGCACAACATCTTTAGCACCAAAAGGAAACCTTGCCTAATAAAATTGTGGATGTGATGAATTCACTGATCTTGAATCAGTTCTTGATGTTAGTTTCTCTCTCTTATTATTGTTATTATTTTTTGTGCCCTGAAATAGCCTTGCAGTGAAGTTTCCTTACTTGGTCCAGAAAAAATTAAAAGAAGGCCAAGAAGTGAGACGAGTAGCACAACTTGAGTGGAAGATTATTGAAGGCAACCATGAGAAATCATTTGTTGCATCAGGCCTGAAGTTTGTTCCTTTGCCAGTGAGCCTCTACAAATTTTCCTCTATTATTACATATGTACATTACTTTAGTATTTTCTATGTCCTTAATGCTTTCTTGCTTGGACTAGGTGATACATGGGGAAGACTATATCTGTTTAGGTTTTCTCTTTGGTGAAAAATGCCGGGTGGCTTATATATCTGATGTTTCACGCTTTCCTGCGAGCATAGAGTATGGTGAGTCTGCATGGTTCCTTTTGCGTGCATATTTTGTCTTTCTAACGTCATTCATCTTTAAAGAGAGAAGCTCTCCCTTCTCTCTAGAATCTTGAGGGTCGTGGATTGTCTTTTCCTTTAGTATTATGGTGAGAATAGATTTGAATTGGTTCTTTCATGAATTTGGAATTGGTTTGAAATTATATACAATCTCTTTAAGCAACAATGGAGGTTCAGTGATATTAGAATAATTTCATTGGAACTCATGCTTTTTTATCTTAGTTTATTTGGACGTAGTGAGGTGGATATGTTAAATGATGGAACTCGTTTGCAAAAGTGAGAAAGTTGATGGTTTTAAGAAGAAATTTAATGGTTCACAGTACGTGGTTATCATCAAGGTTCTTAAGAATGCAAGAGGGGATTATTGGAAGATGACAAGGATTAATGGCAGAGCCATGAGGAGCATCATCTTCCAGGGGACTGCAAGAAGACTTGGATGGAGCATACTCATGAACAAACTAAACAGATTAAAGGGGAGGGCAATTTTGTTTCAAGATTGGGGGAGAGTCGAAGAGACCTCAGGGAGTAATAACTGACATCAAATACAGAAGCAAGAGATAGGACAACAACAACACCAAAGGCCTTGTTTGGAATGAAACCATAGTGATCTTGTTAAGTCACGGAAGAAGGCTGTGGTCCCATTGGTGGCAGATAGAGCAGTTACATGGTGTCAAGATGCAGAGGAGATGAAAAGGCTATTGGAAGAAAAGTCTCGTTTCAAAATAAGAGATATTTAGAAAAGATGGAACCTTGGTCGATGTACTCGCATTGGGACCACATTCAGATTGAAGCTAGAAACAATTAGATAGGTATAGATGGTCTTCCTCTTAATCTCTAGAACGTCCACGTCTCAAGATTATCAGAGAAGCGCGAGGAGGCCTTCTGGAAATCGCTCTAGAAACTTTGAATTAGATGTTTCTACAATGTGGAAAAGATAAAAATTAAAGGTCCTAAGGAGGGTCTCATGTAGCTGATCCTAGAAGTTCCATGCTAAGGGAATAAAATACATCTTGGACTCTTCAACATCAAGAATTACGTAGAAGTTCAAGGTTGCAACACTGGAGGCATAATTCTTAGACGATTTGCAGACACCAACGAAGAAGATGATGAGGTGGAAACTAGAATCAAACTTGGAAGTTTCGCTACAATAAGAAGGGTACAACGTGGACTCGGGAAAGATGGCATGAATAGTGGAACGCAACCCAAAAGGATTTGGAAAGTCAGAGAACGTGGGGAAATTATCGGGGAGAGTAAAGAAACCCTCGAGAATGTAAGGGAGGAAGGGGAATCGAAGTATAGGTCACGTTCCCCGAAATTCAATGAGTTGGTGGGCCCCAAAATTAGGATGGAAAACAGATTTGAAGCATTGAATTTGTTACAACTGTATGATGAGGATGTAGAAAGTCAATTAGAGAGGAGCTACCCTAATACTCTAGCCGATGAGTTAAATAGCGGCCCAATCCAAGGAAAAAGTGGTATGGGACCGGAACCTAGCAGTAAGCTCAGAAAAAAAAAAAAATATGCTCAAAGGGCTTTGGAGAAAGGTAAGGAAATTGCAAAAAATCCAAGCCCAAATGCCCATTCGGCACCAAGTCTTGGGCTAGATTTACATGGAGGCTTAAGGTTCCTTAACAAGGGGAGGTGGCATTGTTTTACACCTAAAGTAAAAGGTTTTTTCGTAAATGGTGAGATAAATTCGGCTTCTCCTAGCCAAATAAGGAATGAAGATAACTAGGGAAAAAGGCAGGTCTCGCGCGATCAGTATGTCAATTGTGCAAGGAAAGGAATTTCTTAATTGCAAACGAGGTAAAATTTATGCTCACTGAGATATTTTAATTACATAAAAAGGAAACCCTATAGATGGGCTTTCCAAGAATACAAGTAAAGTATGGATGGCCGAATGGAATTATTGGAAGATTGCTCAGGAATGGGAGAGGAAGACCTAAATGTCAACCGATTCTAGTTTCAGTCAGAAACTGAAATTGAAGACTCAGAAGACCAAGGGCTTGTTCAATTGCATTTTTGAGTTATGATGGCTTGAGTGTAGATTTTGAATTGAATTTGAATTATAACTTGAGTTGATGTTATAATTTGAGTTTGTGTTTTGTTGTGTACATTTGAGTTATGGTTTGAGATGAGAATCTTTTTGAGTTTGTGTTTGGATGAGTCAAAACTCGAGTTTGTATTTAGATAGTATTTTAATAAAAACTCAATAATGATGGAAAATTTTAATAGGGTATACGGGTGGGGTTTTATTCGTCTCTTCGTTGTGAACGCATACAAAAAAGAATCATCTCAATCGGAATTAAAACGAAAAAGTTATAGCGTTTTTAAAAATAGAAAAAGTCTGTTCATTAACTTGAGTTTGAGTTTAGGCACTTAAATTGAAGGGAAAACTTGAACTCAGATTTTAATCTCAAACTCAAGTTAAAATTCATGTTCAAACTCAAATTTTATAAAATAACATTAACTTGAATAAAATTGTAACTTGAGTTTAAACTTTTTTTGAGTTTTGGTGCAAACGAACAAGCCAAGACTCTTATGTCTTGGTCTTTTGACCAGGGAAAAAGGCAGGTCTCACTTAATCAGTACGTCGATTGTGCAAGGAAAGGAAATTCTTAATTCCAAACGAGGCTAAATTTATGCTCACGAAGATATTTTAATTACAAAAAAAGGAACCCTATAGATGGGCTTTCCAAGAATATGAGAGTATGGATGGCTGAATGGAATTATTGGAAGGGAATGGGAGAGGAAGACCTAAATGTCAACCGATTCTAGTTTCAGTAAGAAAGTGAAATTGAACTCAGAAGACCAGGACTCTTATGTCTCAGGTACGGAGGAGAAAATCAATGATCAAATTGGTGATGAAATCATTTAGGACATATCATGACTGTTCAGATTAGAGTCTGGTGGGAGAATCCCATATGGTTCTATAGATACACTAAATGAATATTAGAGAGGGAAGCTCCACCTTCTCTCTTAAATCTCTTTATGATTATTTCTTCAATCGTTATATCTTATTAATCACAATGAGATATAAACATTTCAACAGAGATTTTAGGACTAAACACAAGGTTTTTATTTTCATATTAGATTTTTTTGGTAGTGTGATAGAGATTACGGAGAGAAACAGAGTAGAAAACTTTACGCTTAAAGTATATTTGGGAGGAGTAGCCTAGTTATGCAAAGCAATGGAAGAAGCCCCTAGTCAAAGCAAAGGACATGAGTTCAAAAGGTTTTACAAGAGTCATAGTTACAGGTTGATTGTGGAATGCAGAACGAAAGGGGCAACTTCATGAGGATTTTGAAGATTCAAAAAGGAGATATAAGGAAAGTTATAGTGCCAGGAGAGAACGAATACAGAGGTTGTATGAATTTAAGAGATGCATCGATAGTTTTTTTTTACAAGCGTCGGGGGTCTGTGGTTGTCCAACCAAGAAGAATTGCAGCAAAGAACCAAGTAGAAGGGTATCTTCCATCAGCTGAAGGATACAAGACAGAAGAAGGGAAAGATATCCAAAGACCTTTAGCAAAACTTGGAGATTGGCGGTGGTTATATATAGAATTAAATGGAGAATGATTGGGACTTAATAAAGAAGAGAGGCATAGAAAGTAGGTTAAGGAGATGAAGTCGATACTGAAACACAATACTCTGCTTGTCAATAAAAGATATTTAGCAAGTTTCGGGCAATGGTCGGTTCAGGCACATTGGGAATCTATTGAAATTGAAGCCCGCAATAGCTTAATTGGGATTCAAGGTCTCCCTCTCAATATGTGGAATATCCACAGTCTGAAAATTATTAGAGATGCCTGCGGAGGATTATCAGAGGTTGCAGAAGAGACATTAAACCAATCGTTTTTACTGTACGCCAAGATTAAAGTTAGAGGTCCAACAGTGGGTTTGATGAATCCAATATTGGAATTTCCTTGCCAAGGGGAAAAAGTATCCGTTGGCCTTTTCAGCATCAAGATGAAGGATGAAGTGATTTCAAATTATAGAACATCAGGGATAATTCGAAGAAGTTCACTAGATTTTGCCAGAGAAGATGTTGAGGTGGCGGATAGATGCGTCAATATTCTGGCGATGAGAATGGTACATCATGGCAAAAATGTTGGTGGCCAAAAAGTCGATTTGAAGTGCAAGAAGATGTGGAGGATTAAGAATCAATCTGGAAGAGAAATCGAAGAGTTTCTTGAGAAGCGAAGCCAAGTAGACGAAGCGGTGCTTCGAGTCTCACGTGTACCGACTTTCAATAAAGGGGTGGGTCCCACGTCAAGCATCATAAAAGATAACTTAATTCTGGAAGGCTCTATCCAAACGACAAATTCTATCATCTTTTTTGGAAAACCTCGGTTCCTATTAAAGTTCAGGTGTTTAATTGGCTGCTTGTTTCGAGTAAACTTAACACTCATGATTCGATTCAAAGAAGAAAGCCTGATGCATTTTTGTCTCCTGGTTGGCGTGTGCTATGTAAATCAAATGGTGAAACTTTGGATCATCTCTTCCTACATTGGCCTTTTTCACTATGCATTTGGTATCGACTTCTAAGAGTTTGGAGTATCTTGGGTGATTCCTAGAACAATTGCGGATTTATTCAATGGTTACTCTTTCAACAGTAGACGGATGAAACTTTAGAATATAGCAACACTTTCCATCACATGGGCTAATTGGTTAGAAAGGAATAACCATATTTTTGAGGGTTTAGATGGGGATGTTAATGTAGTGCGGGATAGAATTAAATTTAATGTGGCATTGTGGTTATCTCAAGTTAAAGGCTTTAAGTCTCTTTCTTTTTCATATTTACTTCGTGGATGGGATATGGTCCTTCATTAGCTATGTCCTTCTAGTTCCTTTTGTTATGCAATGCTTTGGTGGATTCCTTGTCCCCTATTGTACTTTTCTTTCCATTATTAATTAATAATATTCTCTCGTTTCTTATAAAAAAAAGGTGGGGGATTCTCTACGTTCAAGGAACAGGTAAGTAACCCTTTGCACAAACCCATACACCAAACGGGGCATTAGAAATCCATGGAAACTTTTTCTCAGGGGTTGAATGTTTCCCTTAAAAATACAAAACTAAGAGTTGGGGATGGGACTAAAATTCTTTTTTGGAGAGATAAATGGTGTGAGAATGAATCCTTAGAATTTTTGTTCCCTCGTCTTTTCATATTTCAAATCTTCCCAATGCCTTTTCTCACAGATTTGTCCAATGACAGTGACCAAATTGGAACCTTGGTTTTCGAAGAGTTCTCAATGATAGGGAGGTAGAGGATTTGCATTCTCTACTTCAGTTAATCAATTCTTTCTCGTTTCAGCCTTCTGTTCCTGATCATAGAGTGTGGTTATGTGATCCTAATGGTTTCTTTTGTCGATCTTTTTCTCCTCCTTAGTGGACAGACCTGAAAATCAGAACTTTAAACCGTATAAATTCATCTGGAAGTCTAGTTTCCCCTCATAGAATTAAAGTCTTCGCTTGGTTGGTGGCACTTGGGAAACTAAACACTTGTGACCAGTTCAGAAAAGAAACCCTCGTATGGCACTCTCCTCTTCTTGGTGTGTCCTTTGCAGAGCTAGTGGAGAACCCATGGACCACTTATTGTTGCATTGTCTGGTGGCGAGTTTTGTTTGGCAGAAACTAATTTCGGAAGCTGGTTTTTCTTGGGTTTTACCAGCTCATTGTAGCTTGGTCTTGACGGAAAGTTTGGTTGGTTTGAATTTGAATAGCATCTCTAAAGGTCTGTGGAAAAGTACGGTACTCTTTGTTTTGTGGACTTTGTGGTTGGAAAGAAATGCTATAATTTTTTAGGAAAAGGAGATGAATGTTATTGATCTTTTTGAGAAAGCAACTTTCACAGCCTCGTTATGGGCTTCATCTGACAGTTTTCAAGGATTTTCCCTTTTCCTTGGTGGTATTGAATTGGAAAGATGTAATAGGCACTAAAGTTTTTGGTGTTTTTGTATTTCTTATCTTGTATCTTGTTTTCATCAAGGAGGATACCTTATTCCCTTTTTAGTAATTGATTATTTCATCAATGAAGTTTTCTTATCGAAAAAAGTCTTGTTTCAAGGTCAATGACCGTATGCTGACAGTGAGTTGTTTTTTTTTTTTTTTTTTTTTTTTTTTGGTGCTTCTCGAAATGGAATTTTGTTTCAGTAATTTCAAAAGATGGGGTTGGACAAGTGGATTTACTCATATTGGACACACTTTATAAGGTCAGATAGTGGTATTGTCCTTTTTTTTCTCTTTTTTCTTCCTTTTCTTCAGATGTAATTGTCATAATACAGAAGCAAATATATGCGGTGCTTTCCAGCACAAATCAACGTAATTAGGGTTGTTCAAGATACATCATACATTTACAGCTAATCAAGTGTGACCTATCTAGTTAACGTCATTTTGTGAATTGTCGACCAACCTACTTATCAAAGTTGTATTAATGGCTAGAACTGTGATTTCCGCTAGGACTCCTAATTTCATGTGTTATGTGTTAATTTCCTGGAGTTGTTTTTATATTCTTGCTTGCTTTTCTTCTCACTGCAGACGGGATCTCATAATGTCCACCTTTGCCTCCCACAGGTTAGTGCCATATTCGCACACTTTAATCCTGCTATATTCGAATATTGTTCATGTCACATGACTAGTTTTTCTGCAGACTCTTGAAGCTTTGAAGAGGATACGTCCAAAACAAGCCCTGTTAATTGGAATGACTCATCAATTTGACCACCACAAAGACAATGAGTTTCTTGCTGAATGGTCCAAAAGGTACAAAGTGCTGATCCTTTTTTAAAACTTCAACTTTCAAACCATTCTTGGTGCTTTTTGGTGTATCATCTTGAAATTGATTATCTTAATTTATATTTACTCATTTGTTCATGCTAAAGTCTGGTAAAACATGTAAAAAACTAAACAGAATTATGATATCAATTTGTGTGCATTATTTGTATGAGCACAAAAGTAATGTATGCTAAGATACTATACTGTTTTCTAAAAATAAAAAGTAAAAAATTTTAAAAAAATTTAAAAAGATAAACACAACTTCCATTGAAACAATACGTGAAATACAAAAAAAAAAACAAAAAACAAAAAACAAAAACAAACAAACAAACAAACAAACAAAACAAAACGAAACAAAACAAAACAAAAAAGAAACCAAAAAAAATCGTGAAAAACAATACAAGGACAGTATGTTTGCCGAGAAGAACAAGGAGAAAGGGAGAAAACTAGTAAAGAAAAACTATACAAAAAAAAAGTAGATTACATCAACAAAAGTGACTCCCTAATAAGATTTGAAATTTGAAAATTACTAAAATCTTCAGTTTCATACAACCAAACTGCAACACTCCACTCTCCCACAGCTCACTTTCATTGCCTTTACGTCTTCAAAATTCTCTTGTTTCATTTAACCAAATTTCAAGAAATCGATGCCTTAAGGTTTTTCTTTGTATGCACAGGGAAGGAATTCAAGTGCAGCTTGCGCATGATGGTTTAAGAGTTCCCATAGACCTGTAACGAGGTGAGAAAAGTCTTGTTAGAGCCTTTTCTGTTCTTTTGTTGTATAAGGCTTTTACACGGAACTGTGTGTAACTCTTTTTTTTTTTTGGCTCCCCGGGCCCCTATCACAACGAAGTCATGTCATAGGGGAACTTTTTAAATAGATTATTGTGATGAACATTTATCGGAGAAAATTCCTGATAACATTACTATGATGATAGAATTGATGTTTTTCATGGTTATATGGCGAACATATTATTTAAAAAAACAAAAAAAAAAAAATAATCTTCATACATGAAATGCAAAGAGAGTTTCACTAAGCTAGATGGGTTTACTACGGAAAAGTGTCAAGTCTATATTTTTTGTATAACTTTTTTATATATATTTTAAAAATTCACCTTCTTGCCAATTCCATTATCATGTCTACCATGCACAAAAAGAAATAAACGAAGGAGAAGAAAACAAGATCCTATCTCTCTCCCTCGTACATGGGGCTAAGTTCTCATCTTATTGTAAACCCCTTTATTGCCGAAGAGAATTGGCTACGATTAGTATTACTTTTAGAAAATTCTCTTTTTATTGTCAGTGCTATTTATTGTGGAGAACACAAGATGTGTTGATAAGAACATTTATCAGTAGATAATCTGTTTATCTGCGACAAAAGTTTTGGTAATTGGTGAGTCGAATTAGAGAATTTAAATAAGAATAACTTCCGGTTATTGTTATCCAGTTAGGATTATTTGTTTTTTAAATAAGGAGATAAGGAGATATCCTAAATCTCCATATTAGCTAGTATTTATCTCTTAAGTTAGGATTTATCTATTACTAGAATTATGGGATTCAATGGCAAGAGTGTTGTCATGCTTACCTATAAATACTAGTAGTCTTTTATCAAACGAATAATAATCCCTCTCTAAAAACTACATGGTGCATGAAGTAGATTGTTCTAACTTTGTTTATATTGAATGAATTGTAGAACTGGCGGTGCTAATGAATTTTTCTTTCTGGTTTGAGTATGCAGGTTAGTTGGTTATTTCACTCCATGCTGGTGGGTGGAGACCAACCCAATATTCTGAGTCAGATTATTGATAGTTTGATCATCTCACAAAAGTTTCAATATACGAGGATTAGGTGCCGGTAGGTACCAAAATAACATGCTAAGAGATGGAATTTGTGATATTGTCAATCCTGATCAATGTGCAGTGTTTTATGGAAAATAGTCGAATAAATTGAAACATTGTTACTAATAATGCTGGAGACACGTGTTTTAATCCCAACTTTTTGGTGCAGACGCTAACTCTTGAAAAATCCAGTACTCCAAAAAGCATTTTCCTGCTTCATCCATTACAATCAGAACACAGCAAGTTGAGTTGGCCAGCAACCATCCGATTGAACATTGAGAAGGTTTTTTGTGGGATTATTTTCTCTTGTAACTCACAATATCTAATGGTGTTATCAGCTTATGTGTCATACTAGATTATGATAAAAGCTTGGTAAGTTATGCTTTATAATAAATTATGAAACACCAAGTCATGTACTAAACCGTTATAAAAAGCATGATAAGTATACTAAGGCTTAGTTTGGTATTTATTTTTCCCTTTTAAAATCAGCTTCTGCTTGTAGCAGAAGTTGATTTTAGTGTTTGGTAAATCTCCTCAAAAGTGTTTTTTGAAGAATTTTTTAAGAATCTACTTCTAAAATCAGAAGCAGCCTAAAGACAACTTTAGCTTTTAGATCGTGCGGGAATCAGCATAGTACAATTAATGAAATTTTTATAATACCCATAATATCCCTAATAAAATTTAAAATTTACAATATTTTCAATCTAAAATTTAGACTCGTAATATAATATAATATAATAGTAATATTGTAATAAATAATATCATAATTATATTAATAACTCTAATATTATTATTTTATCGCTGATTTTAGTGTTTGGTAAATCTTCTCAAAAAGTGTTTTTTGAAGAATTTTTCAAGAATCTACAGCCAAAATCAGAAGCAGCCTAAAGACAATTTTAGCTTTTAGATTGTGTGGGAATCAGCATAGTACAATTAATGAAACTTTCATAATACCCCTAATAAAATTTAAAATTTACAATCTTCCCAATCTAAAATTCAGACTCGTAATATAATAGTAATATTGTAACAAATAATATCATAATTTTACAATAGTAATATTGTAAAATTTATCATGATATTATAATAATATTATAATTATTTTAATAATATGATATTGTAATTATAATATGATATTGTAATTATTATTTTGTAATATATTATATATTATATTGTATTGATATAATTAGATTTATTATATTAATAATAATATAGTAATTAATATAATTAAATATTAATATAATCTTATAATTCTAATATTATTATATATTATAGTATATTACACACGTTATGGTTATACAAAATATTAATTATAATATATTTGTTTAATATAATATAATAGTGATTATATAATATAATATAATATATTATATTATATTATAATATAGTTGTAATTTTTAATTAAATTATAACTGAAATATTAATATTTCTTATGTAATATTATAATATGTTTTATTATATTGTAATTATTTTAACCATTTTAATAATATTATTATATTCTATATCATAGTTATATAATATGTTATTTAATAATAGTTTTATTGTATTATATTAAATTTATAGTATAATACAATATAATCGTTATTTTAATTATTTCAGTTATTATTTTAATAATATTATGATATTCTATATCATAATTATATAATATATTATATAATAATAGTCATTTTTGTATTATATTAAATATAATAATAAATATATATTATATTGTAATTATATATATATTATATTATAATATAATATAATATAGTCGTAAGTTTTAACTATTTACAGCAATTCACCCTCATAATTTACCAAACGCTATTACACTAATTTTGGAACCAACACAGCTATTATAATTATAGTTTACTAAACACTCAGTTGCTTTTTGTAACAGTTGTTTCTTCCTTCAGCATAACTAAAAGTAATTTTTTTAAAATCTACAACACTACCAAACTAAGCCTAAGAATGTATTTCCAAGAGAGAATGGCCTAAGGACAATATCATGTTTTTCTTGGGGCTCAGTCTTACGTTCGATAGGAATATATTGAACCCCAAAGGAGAAAATTGCATAATGTGTATGGATCGAGATTTTTACCATTTATTCTCTTGATTAATACCCTTTTATTAGTATAGTTATTTGACTAAAAATGTTATTAATCAAGAGTAAGGGATAGAAATCCTGACCCATGCACTTTTAAAGGGTATTTGTCTCCTTTGCACTTTTAAAGGGTATTTGTCTACTTTCTCCCAAATTAAAATGCTTACGAAGGTAAAGAACATGTATGGTAAAATAGAATAATGTTATCGAGCCTGGGGATGACAAGGATATAGCTAGGGTCCCACAGCTGCGCAGACATATATATGTGGATGAATTTTTAATGATTACGTTTTCACCGGTGGTTATCTATTAAATATAGAAATTTGATGGCATGGCGTGATAAGAATCTAATTTCACTAATTGTCATATATGTTTTTGGTAAACTATCAAATTTATTATAACCATCGGATTAATATTTTATGGTTAAAATAATGACACCCATTAATGGGTAAATATTAGAATAGCCATTAAAACCACACCCATATATATAAATATAAAAATATATACTGCACATGGAGAGTGTTATTATTGTTTTTAATTCATTCTATAATAAAGATTAGTCAGTTGGCTAATCCATGACTAACATAAAAATATTTACAAGTATTGCCATTAAAATAACAAGGATTATATAATAAAATATTAAAGGCCCGTTTAATTTGTTGATTCGAGTTTTTAATTCCAGTTGAGATGTGACTTTATGTGAGAGTTTTTTATTGTAGCAAACATGTTAGATGTGACTATTTTGAGTTTTTTATTATAATAAAATTTGAATTCTAAACTCGAATCGGTGAAATAAATAGGGCTTAAATAGACATACATATGAAAAAAAATATATTTCAATAACACTCGGTAAAAAAAATGTTTAAAAGAAGTACATTAGAAAAGGATTACATTGTAAAAGATCTTTTGACAAAATGAAAATAAAAAAGCAAAAAAAAATCACGAGTACTTATGGAAAAAAAAATTATGTTAATAAGAGCTAAGTAAGAGAACAATAACATTTTAAAATCACCCAACAAAAACGAATTAAAGAAATTAAATAAGGTGTAGACGGGAAAAAGAATGCACGTCATAATAAATTTTTCTCAAAACAAAATTTCAAGAATGAGGCACATTTAAATACATAAAATTTTGGATTTTAATAAAATTTTAATATAAAATCTACAAAGGAACCAAAATGGTAAAAAAAAAAAAAAAAAAAAAAAAAAAAAAAAGGAAGGAAAAAAAAAAAAGGAAAAAAGGCCAAAAAAAAAAAAAAAAAAAAAAAAAAAAAAAAGGAAGGAAAAAAAAAAAGGGAAAAAGGACCAAAAAAAAAAAAAAAAAAAAAAACGTAAAATAAACAAGTTTTAGAGCAAAAAATAAAAAAGAAAAAAAAATAAAAGGAAGCAAAAAAAGAAAACGCTTGGGTGGAGATTTTGACCAAAATGTCACTGTTTTGTTTAAAATGGGAAAGCGCGTTTGCGCTTTCTATATTGTAAGAATACACACACATATATATGATTGTAGTTTTAGTGGTTAATTTAATATTTATTAATTAATGAGTATTATTATTTTAGTCGTATAATATTAATTTAACGATTGTAATAAATTAGATAGTTGATAAAAAAATTTATAATTAATAAAATTAAATTATTATCACGCTACGATAAGAATTGAATTTCATTCATTGTTACAATTTTTTTTAGTCAACTACCAATTTATTACAACCGTTAAATTAATATCTTACAGTTAAAATAATAATACTCAATAATAGTTAAATATAAGAGTAACCATTAAAACCACACTTATATGACAATAACTAGCATGTATTAATGAACGCAATGGAGTACTTTTTAGATTTTTTACCTCTTTTATCGAGGAGAATTTAATAACACAAAATAATCTGCATTAATAGTCCATAAACTTTTTAGTAGACGACACTTTGATTTTTATTCTTTTAATTTCAGCGATACCTACTCTTTAAACAACAACAATTAATGGATTCCCATCCAAAGCTATCAAAAACCTCACAAAACTCGCACGTGGTAGTCATGTGACCCGAGTTCGTGGGGTAGTCACTAAATGTTCATGAGAGGTCAAAAATTTAGAATTTGAGGATTGTTTTGTCAAAATTAAAACTGAACTGAATTATCATCTATTAAAGAATTTAAGGATAACGGCCACAATTACTCTTTTTAAAAAAAAAAATAAGAAAAAAAAAAGAAAAAGATTTTGCTTTACGTGCCAGAAATTTGGTGAGCACACAAAACATAACAATGTTGACAATGCCTACAACTACTAATATATTGGTGTAGAGGTAAGAACGCCTTTCTTTTTCTCATTCCAAGATGTTCTAAGTGTTGGTTTTGAAAATAATTTTATATGCGGAAGCGTGTATCTAGTGGATCGTATATAATAAAAATTTTATAAAATTCTTGAGATAGTCTATAGAATACTTTAATTTATGCACAAATAACTTAATCTGATTAATTTATGAATAAATTTACCTAGCGAACGATTAGGTTGATAACTTGAGATCTTTGACAACGAACAATCCTCGCTCCAAACTTGTTTGTAATACTCGAATCTTTCATGTCAATTCCTTAAATTTTACAAAGACGTGTGTGTAGGTACACCTGAAATAAAATAGGATTAGCACTTAAAACACTCAAGTCTTCCACGAACATCAGCACATGCACGACGTGAAACTGGGATTTAGAAGAACTTTTATCCCTTATTTTCTCACAGAAAATTCAACCACCAACACTTGGATAATAAAAAATTGTGTTCTCCAATTTTCTACAACCTATTATTTATAGACTAGCACTAGGACTCCTAGAGAAACTCTATCTTATATCTTAAGATAAGGTTTCAGAAAATAAGAGATAATATTTAATTTTAAATCCTATTTAAAATCAAATAAAATTCTCATTTAAGTTTGGAACAAAAAATTTCTCTCTTGTTGTAGATAAAATTTGTCCACCACAGGGATAAGCCCCTTATGGTTGGCGCCTACTGTAGATAAGGTGGAGATAAAATTTCTCCTTTATCCAATTGTCCAATTTTGCTCAAATTTAAATTTCAATTAAAGTCAAACTTAATTTAATTTGAATTCTAATTAGATAACTTATCAAATAAGTCAATCGGATAACTTAGAGAGCAAGCAACTGAATCCCAGAGGGATCTATCTGCTATAGGCGTGTGACACTTGTGATCTCCATCACATGTGTGTTCTAAAATACAAATTAAATAATCACATAATTTAATATCTAATTAATTCTCAATAAATTATTTTTGAGTGTTTTATCTAGAATTCCATAATTCTAAAATTTATATTTTATCCTTAGTGTCTTGTTGATTTACAAGGACGTCGCGAGAACTCATGGACATATAATTCTGAGCTCTAATAAGATTATTAATTAATTAAACTCTTTAATTAATTAATTAATTCTATTAATTCTAAAGTTATTCCACTATAAACTTGAAATTGCCCTATCATAATCATAGATATAAATTACTTCAAAACTATGAAGTGTCTATTTGATATAGTTATTACATATAAATCAATCTTCCATAAATAATTCATAATTAGAGCCAGGTGAAATCCGTTAACCTCTCTAATTACATCTTTATCCTTGAGGACCATTGATTCTTTAATGAATAGTATATTCATAAAACAAATTCATGACTACGAACTTGTTACTTATTCAAGTCCCGAATCAACCATCAAGGGAATTATTAATCTGCTTCTTTATTCAAGAAGGAATTTATTCCAACTAGTATATTAGCATTCTCGGCTACTCGCTTCATCATGTCTCCAAGGTATAAGGAATAGGATTTGGCAATCTTGAAATCCATACCGAGTAAGTCAAAAGAAACAAATCCATATATAAAGTCTGCTAATAACTTAGGATTGAAATCATTTTATATATGATCATCGGTAGACACAATTAGAATTTCAATACTTAACGGAAACTATCAGAAATTCAAATCGTATATCTATCCCAGTTCCACATAATCACATTATGTGCAATACACTCATCCAATATCTCTCTATATTAACATTGTGGATAACGTTGTTCCATTCTTAATGGGAATGACATGTATTAGTAATGTTTTAATTAAATATTCTGAAACTTTAATTAAGTCCATTACGAACACGTTTCAATTATTATCCTTAAATATTATTATCTCATATATAACTCTTATATACAATATTTAAGGTCACATAAATAATCACGAAATTTTCAATTATATTCATAAAATATTCAATAATATATGCACATAAATAATGAAATTTCTCTTTATTAAATAAATAATAATATCCTTCATTACATTCCATGCTTTTAGGACACTATTCCTAACACTAAGATGCTCATAGGTTCCACACTCCACATTACACTTTAGATCCTTGACCAATTTATTGTGCGACAATAGGTGTGTGGTGAAATAAGTGAAAATCGAGCTCATCCTTAAGTGTAATTAGATTCGCTTCTTCAGTGAGTCCCAAGGATAAAAATGCCCACGACATTATCGACATTTCCATGATATTGTCCATATTTTGAAGTCTCTGTTGGGAATGATGTCCTAAAAGCATGAGATGTAATAGGATATTCATTATTTACTTAATAAAAGAGTTTATTCATTATTTTTTGTGCATATATTATTGAATATTTTATGAATATCATTGAAAATACCATGATTATTTATGTGACCTTAAATATTGTATATAAGTGTTACATGTGAGAGGATAATATTTAAGGATAATAATCAAAACAATGTTCATAATGAATTTAATTAAAGTTCAGAATCTTTAATTAAAACATTACTAATACATGTCATTATCATTTAGAATGGAATTATGTTATTCGCACTGTTAATATGGCAGGGTATTGAATGAGTGAATTACACATAATGAGATTATGTTGAACCGGGACACAAACACAATATGAATTTCTGATAATTTCTATTAAGTATAGAAATTCTAATTAAGTCTATCGATGGTAATATATAAAGTGATCTTAATCCTGAGTTATTAGCATACTCTTATTTATGGATTTGTGTCTTTTGATTTACTCGGTACAAATTCTGAGATGTTGAATCCTATTTCTTATTTTTGGAGACATGATGAAGTGGGTAGCCGGAAATGTTAATATACAAGATGGAATGAATTCCTTCTTGAGAAAGAAGCAGATAAA
This sequence comes from Morus notabilis, assembly GCF_000414095.1. Classification (NCBI taxonomy): domain Eukaryota; kingdom Viridiplantae; phylum Streptophyta; class Magnoliopsida; order Rosales; family Moraceae; genus Morus; species Morus notabilis. Next base: position 155,773 of record NW_010358177.1, on the reverse strand, counting down.
TAATTCTCTTAAGGATTGATTCGGTACTTGGATTAGTAGGAGCTCCGATTCATGAATTTTTTTTATGAATCACTATTCATTAGCGAATCAATGGTACTCAAGGATAAAGATACAATTAGAGAGGTTAACGGATTTTACCTAGCTCTAATTATGAATTATCTATGGAAGATTGATCTATATATAATGTGTTGGAAAAATTAATGGCATCGAGTGCGCATCGGAATTTAAAAATTTTAATCAACGTTAAAGCCAAACAAGAACATGTTCATGATGCTATATAACATAAATACTAAAGATCTAAAACATACCTTTTTGAGATTTCAGGAAACTGCACGTCTGATAGATCTAAGCGTTCCAAACAGCAACCGGAAGAGCCTCAACCAACTGGTCTTCTTTGCTATTCTCGTTTCCACAATCGGTGTGCGGGTGGGCACACGTCGTTTAATCTCCTCTAAGTATTCTTGATCTCCTTCCAATCACAAGAGAGCCAAAGAAAAAATTGTTCTTGAGAATTAAACAATTTTTCCTCTCAGGAATCTTTTATCAATAGCCTCCAAAAAGTCTCTCAAGTGATCTAATGAGTAATGTGACTTAATAGGCTATTTATAGTGTTTAGGAAGTCATACTTTCGTAACAATTAGGTTTCCCAAAGTTCTAATCGCATCCAGAGTCGATTTTGCCATGTCATCATGCATTTTACGTTACAACCGGTCGACCGGTGACAGAGACGTTATAACTCACCGGTTGACCTGTCTTCACTAACCGGTCGACCGGACCGGTCGACCTGTGACCGGTCTACCCAACCGGTCGACCTGTCTGCACTGACGAAAGTTGTTTTTCCTAGTTTTTCAATACGGAAAACTTGCATAGAGCCTCAGTTTTGATTCAAGCAACCCAATAGAGAAATTGCCTGATCAAAACAGTCATATAATAGTCTTCCCAGATTTAACAACTCTTAAAACAATAATTCAACCAATTTATTTAGAATTAATTTATCAATTAATTCACCCATGAATTAACTTTGAACCTCTCGTTACGGAAATAACACAAGTTACCAATGTGTAGGAAATACACCGTATCGTTACAGGAAATTATGTGAGCTAGCAAAGAGACCCGATGGACATATATAAATCAAGCTCCTATAATCACAACGCTACTTGTAAACCAACAAGTCCGTCTCATGATTATAAAACTCTAGCGCTATTCCACTAAAAGCCTAGAGCTGCACTCTCGATTTATATAGCGTATTCACAAAGCTCTGATTAGCTCTAGTCCATGACTCAATATAATAGTGTATCATCCCCATAGGATATCCATAATCGACTTAAGGTCAAGTTCCGTTTTACCTTCCCGATTACATTTATCTTATGTTCCATTATCATACCATCAGAAAAATACTATTCGTATCATTACAAACAGTAAACCATTAGATAACACAGAGTAGTCCAATGGCTGAGCGCTCATATTTTCCAATCCACTGATAATGCATAAGAGGATATCATTAACTCTTTATAGGAGCTATGGATTCCACTATCTATAAATAACGAATCTACGCATACACGAGTCATACCCCCAATGTACCGGCAAGCATACCTTTACATAATGTCAGGATGTCTCCCTTTAATACATCAAAGGATACAAGTCAAGTATACAGGTTCATCATCCATCTCAGGATTAAGATGACAACATATAATTCGTCAAAAGTGAATTGTTTTATTCAAACAGAATTATTAATTAAAACAATTCAACTTTGGTCCGATCCAATATAGATTTCACCATTAGAAACTATATCAATGTCTCCACCCATGGAGTCCCACCTCCGACGACCAAGACAAGCCATCTCCGTTAGGAAGTAGACAACATAACAATCTTAACATGAATAAAGCACCCAACTTTATTCCCTCGATTGTGGATCATAAGATTTAGACTATCATCTTTAGATTCTTGTCTTCCGCATGTTCTTCACATTACATGCATGACCTAAAGATTTAGAATGACAGTCTCAGACTTTCAGTTTGCTTATCATACATTCAACTATTATGAACATAAAGAGGACAATACATAGACATATGAAATAAACAAATCTTTATTAATAGTCAAAATATCTCAAAGAATATTGTTACATTTATTCCTAAGGGCATAAACGCTAACAATCTCCCACTTGCACTTAAGTGAGTAAATGTGACATGCTACGCATCCCCATAGCCTCAACATGCTTCTCGAAGACCTT
>NW_010358177.1:152293-152770 GCF_000414095.1 Morus notabilis | reverse complement strand
CTTAAGTCCTTCATGTCAAACTGTTTGGTAAGCCAAACTTTGACTGATGATAAAGCCCCTACATCATTGCCAATGAGTAGAATATCATCAACATATAACAGTAGAAAAACCACTTTCCCATCTTGAATATGCTTATAAACACAAGGTTCATCGATATATCTTTTGTTCCAAGAACGGGAAGCTTGCTTTAATCCATAAATGGATTTTAGCAACTTGCAAACTTTTCCCTCTTGACCCTTCGCCCCAAAGCCTTCTGGTTGTACCATATAGATACTTTCTTCAAGATGGCCGTTCAAGAACGCCGTCTTGACATCCATTTGCCAGATCTCGTAGTCGAGAGCAGCCGCAATGGATAAGAGAATGCGGATGGACTTAAGCATGGCTACAGGCGAAAAGGTTTCATCGAAGTCGATTCCCTCCTTTTGCGTGTATCCCTTAGCTACCAGTCTAGCCTTATAGGTTTCGACCTTTCCTTCT
>NW_010358177.1:150258-152168 GCF_000414095.1 Morus notabilis | reverse complement strand
TTCTGTCCAGAGGTTTGCATTAACATCCTCCATAGCTTCTTTGTAAGTATAAGGATCTCTGTCATGTTCCAGAGATTCTGCCAAAAAGGTTTCCCCATTAGCCATGAATCTCTCAGGTTCATGTCTGATCCTCCCACTACGCCGAAGCCCATTAGGTTGTTATTGGGTTTCCTCTTCTACTCTGATTGGATTGGTTTCCCAAGGAACAGTCGGTATAACCAAGTCACTCGACATTTCCTCAAGCACCATTTTGCTACGAGGCTTAAAGTCATTCATGTAACTTTCCTCTAGGAATGTTGCATTCGTTGAAATCATGACTTTATTTTCCTTGGGATTATAGAAATAACCCCCTTTCGTCCCTCTCGGATAACCTACAAAAATGCACACTTCTGAACGTGCTTCCAACTTGTTCGCTTCCTTGTCCAGGATATGTGCAGGACATCCCCATATGCAAATATGGTTCAAGGATGTCTTCCTGCCCGTCCACAACTCGTGAGGAGTTTTAGGAACCGACTTTGTTGACACGTTGTTCAGAAGATAACACGTAGTTTATAAAGCATATCCCCAGAAAGATATAGGCAATGTCGAATAACTCATCATGGACCGTACCATGTCCAACAATGTCCTATTTCTTCTCTCAGCTACACCATTCTGCTGTGGAGTGCCAGGTGCAGTTAAATGGGATAGAATCCCATTCTCTAATAAGTATCCGGTGAACTCATCAGAGAGGTATTCTCCACCTCGATCTGATCGAAGTGCCTTTATGGGTTTACCCAGTTGCTTTTCCACCTCAGCCCGAAACTCGTTGAATTTATCAAAAGTTTCACTTTTGTGGCGCAATAGGTATACATAACCATATCTTGAGTAATCGTCGATAAAAGTGACGTAATACTCATACCCTCCTCTTGCCTTAATGTTCATGGGACCACAAACATCACTGTGCACAAGTTCAAGAACATCTTCAGCCCTATTGCCTTTAGACCCAAATGGTCTTTTGGTCATTTTGCCCTCCAAACAAGATTCACATTGGGGTAAGGACTCAACCTTTAAAGAACTTAAAGGTCCATCCTTTACCAACCTCTGTATCCTGTTAAAGCTAATATGACCAAGTCGCAAATGCCAAAGATATGTCTCATTAGAGTGAGAAGTTTTAAGCCTTTTAGAGTTATTAACAACTTCAGTGTTTAGCAGTGAGTCCATCTTAGGTTTGATAAAATATAGATTATTTTGCATCCATCCACCACAGATAAAAGACTTGTTTTTACGAATCACAACTTTATTATTAAAAGAAACTGAATAAGAATCCTTAAATAAACAAGCAACAGAAATAAGATTCCTCTTAAATTGAGGAACATAAAAACAGTCTCGCAAAAATAAACTCCTATAACTATCAAAATAAAGATGGACGTCTCCCACTGCTTCAGCCAACACTAGTGTTCCAACGCCCATCCTCAACGTGAAGCTTTCATTTAGAAGACTTCTCGTTTGCTTGAACCCCTGCAGAGAAACACACACATGATTAGTTGCTCCAGAATCTATGACCCAGTTGTCACTGGATTCCTCAACCAGACATGCTTCCACAATCAAAAAGATCACAGTCCCCTCCTTTGCCTTTAGCGGCTAGGTAGTCTTTGCAATTCTTCTTCATGTGCCCCACCTTCCCGCAATGAAAGCACTTAAGCTTGTTCGGGTTCTTCTTCTTCTTGTTCTTGCCCTTGTTTGGCGGAACTGAAGAACTCTCCTTCTTAGCTACTTGCTTCTTCTTTCCATTCCCTGAAGAGGGTTTGGAGGAAGATGCCTCAGCAAAGTTGGCCTCCACAATTGTCGACCCCTTGATCATCCGCTCAAACTTTTGGAGTTCTTGCATCAACTCTGTCAGGGTTATATTATGTCTAGCGCTCAAATTGAAC
>NW_010358177.1:148055-149869 GCF_000414095.1 Morus notabilis | reverse complement strand
AGATTATCCATAATCTGACGAGCAGTTATGTAATCTTCATGTTGTGCTTGTAGCACAGTGGACATGCTCGCCATCATATAACAGCGAGCCATATCGTCAGAGTCCTTCCAGCATTGATACGCTACGAAAACCTCATTAGGAGCATCAACAGGTGGCTCTGGAGGACAAGGTGTATTCAGTACGAAATTCAGTTTCTCAAAGGTTAGGACGATCTTTAGGTTCTTTTCCAATCGGTAAAATTCTCGCTAGTTAAATTGTGTTTATTAAGTATCGACGATAATGCGCTAGAAGACATTTTGATCTACAATAAACATTCATATATCTAGTATAAGCAAACTTGCATAAACATTTAGTAATCAAACATATATACATGTTATAATGCAACAAATATGTTTGTGTGTCAAAACCTTGAAAAAATCACAACCTCACAACGATAATTCCAAACTCAAAATTTTGTAAGTCTCTAGGGGAGATCATGCAAAATTTAATTTAGAACACGGATCCCCTCTGAACAATATATACCATCCAAATCAATCTCTGTCCAGCATATATTGATAATCATTTTCTTTGGCCATTAATTTAATTAGCAGAGCTCCTAGGGGAGATTAGTAATTAAATTAATCTTGAGTGTATAACCATCATTTTAACTATTTGATCCATATTTTACAATTGTCACCTAGGGGTGTACAACCATAAAATATGCTCAAATAAATTATCCACTCGGAGATCCACACCGGTAGATAATGAATCCCTTCCTAGGGGTCGGTATCACCATTTGTTACCTGCGGACCAACAATGGAGGCCATGGGTCTTTTCTTCAAAAAACCCTCACCCACTCAATCTTTTGGAAAAATAAGGTTTTATGTTAAGAAATATGCATGAACAATTTTAATGAGCGGCACTCCCTATTCTACATGTCATGTTATCACATATATAGCAAATCATATTATATGCAATCATACAAAGCAATTAAGCTAGGCAACAAGCATAATAATAATAATAACCGTAATATTATGGTTCCATCCTAGAGAAAAGAAAAAATAAAGATTACTAAGAATAATCGAAACATATATCGATTCTTCATCTTGAATCTTCCCGGTTGTCCTTGAATTCTTCATCACGATCAAATTCTGGTTATCATAAAATTATTTTTCATGTTTTCTTGAAAAAATCTCAAAAAACTGCAAAATCGTATACTGTCACGTTAGGTCCGGTCGAGCGGTGACAGAGCAATTATACTCAACCGGTCGACCGCCTTACACTAACCGGTCGACCGGTGAGGTCGACCGGTGCCTGTGTGACAATAACCCAGATTTTCAGAAATCAAAGCAGTTTTTCAATTTATTCAAAAAACACAAAACAATTTTATAAACCAAGGAAAATTAGATACCTGCATATCCTTCATCTTCAATATCCATCTTCAAGATCCTTGATAAATCTCCTCCAAGAATTTTTACATAAAAATTCCTGTGCCGTTTTCCGGTTTACAAATTTTCTAATAAAGAAAATAAAATAAGCCCTAACGGCGATGATAGGCCACTTATCTAATTACATTGTAATTAACAAATTCCTATACAACCATTTTAAACTCTAAGGAACCATAACCAGTAAAAATTAAATAATAATCAATTATTATTATTTAATCATTCATTCACCATATATTCATGACAACAACATAATATAGAAACTCTAGAGTACCATCTCTCTAAAATATCAATTCAAGCATAAAAGAGATATTTTTTAGATCACAAATCTATGTACATAGCATAATCATGAACAAATAACCATGGCTCTGATACCAATTGTTGAAAAAA
>NW_010358177.1:105760-147839 GCF_000414095.1 Morus notabilis | reverse complement strand
GTGTGCGGGTGGGCACACGTCGTTTAATCTCCTCTAGGTATTCTTGATCTCCTTCCAATCACAAGAAAGCCAAAGAAAAAATTGTTCTTGAGAATTAAACAATTTTTCCTCTCAGGAATCTTTTATCAATAGTCTCCAAAAAGTCTCTCAAGTGATCTAATGAGTAATGTGACTTAATAGGCTATTTATAGTATTTTGGAAGTCATACTTCCGTAACAATTAGGTTTCTCAACGTTCTAATCGCATCCAGCGTCGATTTTCCCACGTCAGCATGCATTTTATGTTACAACCGGTCGACCGGTGACAGAGACGTTATAACTTACCGGTCGACCTGTCTTCACTAACCGGTCGACCGGACCGGTCGACCTGTGACCGGTCTACCCAACCGGTTGACCTGTTTGCACTGACGAAAGTTGTTTTTCCTAGTTTTTCAATACGGGAAACTTGCATAGAGCCTCAGTTTTGATTCAAGCAACCCAATAGAGAAATTGCCTGATCAAAACAGTCATATAATAGTCTTCCCATATTAAATAACTCTTAAAACAATAATTCAACCAATTTATTTAGAATTAATTTATCAATTAATTCACCCATGAATTAACTTTGAACCTCTCGTTACGGAAATAACACAAGTTACTAATGTGTAGGAAATACACCGTATCGTTACAGGAAATTATGTGAGCTAGCAAAGAGTCCCGATGGACATATATAAATCAAGCTCCTATAATCACAATGCTACTTGTAAACCAACATAATGACTATATCAAATTGACACTTCACAGTTTGGAAGTAAATTATGCCTATAATTGCGATAGTGCAATTCCAATTTTATAGTGGAGTAACTTTAGAATTAATAGAATTGATTAATAATTAAAGATTTTTAATTAATTATTAATTTTATTGGAGCTCAGAATTATAAGTTTATGAGTTCTCGTGTCGTCCCTATAATTCTACAAGACACTAATGGCAAAATGGATTCTAAATAAAACACTCAAAATGAATTAATTGATAATTAATTAAATATTAAATAATATGATTATTTAATTTGAATTTTGAAACACACAAGTGATGTTGATCACATGTGGTAAGCGCCTATCTCAGTGTAAATGTCATTGGGATTTAATTGCTTGCTCTCTAAGTTATCTAATTGACTTATTTGATGAGTTATCTAATTGAAATTCAAATTAAATTAAGTTTGACATTAATTAGAATTTAAATTAGAGTTAAAATTGGACTACAGGATAAAGAAGAATTTTTTCTCCTTCCCCTATCAGTAAATTGCACCAACCACAAGAAATAATATCCATGTGGTGGCCGGCTATAGTGGATAAGAGAGAGAGAGAGAGGATTTTGTTTCAAAAATTAATTAGAAGTGGGAGATAATTATCAAACTTTATCTAGGATATAAAGATTAAATTTTCTCTAGGAGTCTGACATCTACACTATAAATATGGAATTATAGAACATTGGAAAAGACAATTTTTGCTCTCCCTAGCTTAAGTGGCCGGTTTTCTATAGAGTGAGGAAAAGAAAATTACTCCTCAATTCCACGCCGTGCATGTGTTGGTGTTTGTGAAATACTTGAGTGTTTTGATTGCTAATCCCGTTTTGTTTCAAGTGTGCCCACACAAACATCTTCGTGGATTCAATTAATTGGCAAGAAAGATTTGGGTATTCCAAACAAGCTTAGAGCGATGAATGTTCGTGGTCAAAGAACTCAAGTTATTGACCTAATCATTCGCTAAGTAAATTTATTCATAAATTAATTTGATTAATTTATTCATGCATAAATTAATGTATTTTATAAAGTATATCAAAAGTTTATTAAAATTTTTGTCATGCACGGTCTGCTAGCACGCTTCCGTATAGAAAATCATTTTCAAAACCAACAGTCTCGACATGTATAATAAGGGAAAAGATATTATTCTTGGAGTATGTGTAAAATGTCCACAATATCCAAAAATATCCGCAAATCGTTGAATATCTGTGAATCTCCAAGATATTTTTGGATATATACATTAAATGTCTAAAAACGTTAGAAAATTTTTAATTTTTGCAAAAAAAAAAATTTAATTTTGAGCACTTTTTTTTATTAATTTTGAATAAAACAAGATAATTGAATGATAAAAATTAACATATAAGAAGATATGGTGTGCCTTATATGATTCAAACTGATGAGAATTTTATGGCCTTGAATTTTGATTTCTTAGAAAGTAGAAACTAAGTAAAGTTTATATGATTATAATCATCTACATAGTTTTCAAATGGAGTCTAATTTAGATGTGTAATACCAAGATGGTTTCTTTGATGTATTACACATCAACGGAGACTACTCATCAAGTTGAATAAACCAATGATATCCAATTTATGAGTTAACTGTGGAAAGGAATAAAAAAACATATATGTGACACATTAAAAACTACATTCAAATCTATTCAATAGTAATATGTGGGAAGGAATAAAAAAACATATATGTGACACATTAAAAACTACATTCAAATCTATTCAATAGTAATATTTTGATAAATGTATTGTTTACACCAAAATTAAAACCTACATAATGCTTTTCAACTAGCTAGAAACTCATTTTGATATTAAAAAGACTTCAAGATTGTACGTACTTTATTATGTATACTATCATACATTGTTTATAATGAGTATGTAAAATTATATTAGAATCATAATCCATATATATTTATGATAATTTCCTATTATGCTATGTAGCACAACTCTAATATTCTAATGTATTATTTATGTTATTAAATTAATTTAAATAAAGTAATATTGTTTGTTTTAGTATTTTGTACATTTTCAAACAAAAAATTTTAAGGTTTTTTTCAAGATATCTTTTTTTTCTTGAAATATACGTCGGCATCAACGTCCGAGACATTATCCGTAAATTAAAATTTCGACAACCTCATTGGCATCAACATTTTTATCTTTGGTGGGTCCTCAAATTTACAAAGTGATGAAAGGAATGAGAGCAAGATGACACCAATATTCTAATTTTTTATTGGAGATTTTTTAGTATGTCTGGTGTACCGGTATGTTAGGTTTTTTTAACCGTTAATTTTGTATATTTTTTAATTTTTATATTATTTTATATAAATTGACAAATAAAAACTTGATCGTTGACGTAGATTATTTTTTATTTTATTTTAAAATAATTCAATAGACACGCGGCCGTACAGCACGAAAAGTATAACAAAGATAATTTTGGGAAGCCCCAAAGCAAACTCTTTTCCTCTCCTCTCCGCCTCTCTCTCTCTCCTCTCCTTCGAACTGCGGCCACCATCAAGGATTCTGATCAAGGTCAGTTTTATGCTTCTCTGTCCCTTTTTTTTTTTGTTTCTTTCTGAAAATTTTAATTCCTAGTTCTGCTCTGAACCATTTTTTTTCTTTTTGACCGATTTCACAATTACCCCTTCTCATTTAAGTTCTAAATTAACCTGTATTAGGGTTTAGTTGATTTGTTTTTTCTTCGTTTGATCGTAAGAAACCAAGAGAAAATGGGAAATCCTTCATTTCTTTGTTTCTGCTTTAAAAGGAAAAATGGATGTTGAAGATTGATCAAGTTGTATTATATCAACTTAATTTTGTGCTATACAACTTGGTAAACAGTTATGGAATCAAAAATGAAATCCTCAATTTCCTGCTTTTAATTGCTACCCAGAAAACGTGATATGTAATGTAAAGCTGCGGAATTTTTTAATTGAACTTTTCCATTTTGCGATTTCATTTGTGAATGGGCAAGTTTGAAATTAGGGTTGTGAAGTGAGTAACTTTTTGGGGTGAGATTGGTGAGAATCAACATCGCATGATTTTAATTTTAGGGCTTTTACCATGTTCTAGTCTAAATGATTTGTTTTTAGGCAATTAGCACGCGCAAATATGCATTGTTTTATTTTTAACAGAATAGTGTAATTTCATTCTTTTGACTGGATGAATTTTTGAACTTGGGGGTCCAAAAATTTTACAAATTAATCGTACTTTGTTTCTGTCGTGAAGTTCTGATATTGTAGAAAGGATTTGAGCAAATGGGTAAGAGGAAGTCTAGAGCAAAGCCGCCTCCTAAGAAGCGGATGGACAAGCTTGACACCGTCTTCAGCTGTCCCTTCTGCAACCATGGCACCAGTGTTGAATGTCGCATGTAAGAAATGATCTCTATGGCATATTTTTTTCCATTAAAATTAGGACCTTGAATTACGGCCAACCAACCGAAGAACAATTGAGACACTTTAAGTAGATATTTTTCGATGAATAAGCTTTTAATAGTTGTGGCTGTGGTTATATCACGCCCCTTTCCCTCTCTCCCTCCCTCTCTGTTTTTTTTTTTTCACACAAACGCAAATTCACAATATTTCTTATCTTGAGATGAATATGCCGTGTATGTTGTATATTTGTGGCGGGGTAGAATGTAAACATATATTCTCCATGCTTACGCTTATAGTTTGTATCTTTTTAGCTCACCCTTGACCCATGTGTGTTCACAGTTTTTCTTATCTTGTGGTAAATATGTTGTGTATGTTGTATATTTGTGATGGTTTAGAATGTAAACCTATATTCTCCATGCTTATGCTTATAGCTTGTATGCTTTTTAGCTCACCCTTGACATTAATCTGATTGCAGTGATATGAAAAATTTGATTGGGGAAGCTTCTTGCAGGATTTGCCAAGAGAGCTTTAGTACTACTATCACAGGTTTGTCATAATGCTAGTCTCTTGGCAGGTTTAGTATGTCTATCTAGTACAGGAGAATTTTTACTGTTCCTTTTTGGTGTTGGAAAATAGTATGTTCCAATTGAATTTTAAAATTTCTTTATAAGATGCTCCTTTTCCTTGATGAAAATTTCAAACACACTTCTGTACCAAAGTCTATTGGTTTCTTCCAAACAGAAATAAAATAACTGTCCTGCATCAGGACAAGTTCAAGATTTTTTCATTCTCCAACTCATCCATTAAATGACACTTATTTATCTCGACCTCTGAACGAGTACTTGGTTGCAGTGCTTCTGCTTTTTGCCATGGCTGTGGAGCACTAGCTTTGCAGCCTTGGAAAAGCCAAACAAGATAGCGGCACTTTCTTTTACCACCCTCTCTTTTTGTTTCTTTCTAACATAAACAGAATCACTTTCACCCACTCGCTCTTTTTAACTGTTTCTCAATCTCCAACACGTCTGTGGGATGAGATTTACTCGATCTCAACCTTTTTCCAAATCCTGGCTCGCAGCACCCCTGGATCTGATAACGGTGCGGCTTGTTTGGCCGAACTTCGCCGGACTAGACAAGGCCTCAGACCCAGAGGCTCCTGCCTCATAAACACTTGCATGTCCTAATAGCTCTGGTTGACACCGGAATTTTTGTTTTAAACTGATGTTACATTTTCTTTTGAAGTTGGATATGATTGAACTGAAAATATTATTCTGACTTGGTACTTTTTCCTCTTGTATTTTCAGCTTTAACCGAGCCAATAGACATGTAAGTTCAAGCCTTTATGTTTCCGTCTCTCTCTCTCTCTCTCTGACACGCTCATCCACTCTTATATTTAAAGATTTTGTGTTTTCCGCAGATACAGCGAATGGATTGATGAGTGTGAACGGGTTAACAACCTTGAAGATGATGGTGCATAGGAGGCAAAAACACCTTATCCCTGGATATGGAGTTGTGTTATTGTAATAGCTTGCAACTTCAAAGTTTCAAGCCTGTAATTAAGTTAGTTATCTCGGCGGCAGCGGTAGTTATCAACTGTTTCTAGACAGAGTCAGCATAAATATAGGTATTTAATTTGCATGTTTGTCTGAGAATTCGAGGCTTATCGCGTCACGCCTATCTAAAGTAATGACGGTATTTTCAAGAATTTATGTATTCCAGTGAAATGTTACATTTTGTATTCTGCAATACTCATGCTTTATATGTAAAGGCAGTGTACTTAACAATGTGTGATATATCTGGTTTGCCATTTTGGTGTTTCTTCTTCTTGCTTTTTTTTTTTTTTTTTGATGAAATTCTTCCTCTTCTTGCTTGTTACACAAATGAGAAATATCTGTTTCGTTTTTCATAAGGATTAAGGAGCGTTCATTTTACTGTTTTAGTTTTAGCTTTTTTTTTTTTTTTTTTTTTTTTTTTTTTTTTTTTTTTTTTTTCCTGGCGGGTGGGTATGATCTCATAAATTTAAGGAGAATTCTGGGGAAATACCCTACTTGCAGGCTATACTTTAAACCCTCATATCTAATATTAGATTCTATTAATTTTGTACTTTTTCGGTTTAATATGATTTTGATTAAATCTAATGTTTAGAATCATGTACTATAATGCGACTTATGAAGCCATAATACTCATCATCCATTCATTATTGTTAAGTGTAATACGTCACATATTTTCTAGATATTCTTCACAGAAAATTCAACAGATTGAATTATATCCATTATTATATTTTATACGATGCGGAATGGAATTTACTCCAGCCCTTCTAAACTATACTTCAGGTTATTTGACCTAATAGCTGGCATATAATTTTTTTTTTTTTTTTTGTGTGTGTGGATGGGGTATATAACCATTATTTATATGTATATATGTAATATATATATATATATATATATATATCATGCAGCTACAATGCGATTGTTGCATGTATATGTATCCAAGTCTACTAATTGTTTTAGCCAAAAATAAATAAAAAATAAAAAAACAATAAAAATAAAGATTATGTTTGTTTTACAACTCAAATTAGTAATAAAAATTTGAATTTAAATTTTTATAAAAAAAATATTATAGTAATAAAACTTGAATTGTAACTTGAGTTAATGAAAAAAATAAAAATGTCAAAAACTTCGAGTGAGGGAAAAAAGAAGCAAAATTAAGGCCCGTTCAGTTTGCTAATTCGAATTGAGATGTTGTAGTAAAAAAATTAAATGTGACTATTTTTAAAAGTTTTTTACTGTAACAAAACTCGAATTCTAAACTTGAATCAGCGAAAAGAACGGAATCTAAAACAATCATAAATGCAAAACGTTGGCTCCTGCCTCTGCCCATGGTTTTATTTTGTTTTGTTTTTTTTTTTTCTTTCCTTCTCTTTTTTGATAAGTTTGCCTATGATGTATTACACAGTTCACACTTGTACTACACGCAATCTACACGCAATTTGTTCAAAAACCAATTAATAGGCAATCCAAACTTTCCATTCTACTATTTTTCCCCAAAAGACAAAAATTCAAAAATCAAACTTCTAGAAACGGTCAAACCACACTGCATTCGCTTTCCTAAGCCTCTCTCTCTCGTACAAAATTAGTCTTGGTGTGATATATAATAATAGGCAAAAAGCAGAAGGAGCCAAAGATTCAAAGAAGTCAAAGCAACTCACTATTCAACTTCAAACATCTCAATTCTCAACCACCACGCAACCAAAAAAAAAAAAGAAAAAAAAAAAAGAAGAAGACTACTCATAGAAGTTTCTAGTTTTCAAATGAGGCTTTTAATGCTCTCATGAATTCGTTAGTAGGCAGAAGAAACTTGAAAGGACGAGCCAAAAGAAAAACAAAAAGAAAACAAGAAAAAGAGTGATGGCATGTTTTATTCCTTTCAACAATAGGAATTTGGATATAAGCTTCTTCGCCTTCAGGCCAACAGTTGTTCTTGTTGGAGATCTTATTGATGCTCTAAAACACTTCTCTTTGTGCACTGAGACTCTTGGTTGTGTTCAAAGTTCTTTGATTCAGAGCATCCATGGAAATATGGTAACATATCTCAATTCCTTTTGGTTCCATTGTATCATTTTGCCTTACATGTTTTCTACACACACACAATATATGTATATCCGCGTAAATGTTTTTTCTCTTTTGAATCTATCTATTTAAAAGTCTCAACATAGATATTGAAGAATACCATATCCAAGTTTCATTCTAGTCTTTTTTTTTTTTTTTGTCTCCCTAATAAACTAAAATCCCTTTTGCAACTGATAACTATTATTCTTCTCTTAGGTCTTTTCTTATGTTAGTTTTTTATATGGAACAAACAGAGATGAAAATATATTAATACATACATGAACTTCCTGTTGAAATGCTCGAGTTTAAAAAGTTTTATGCACCCTTGTTTGGTTAGAATTTGATTTTCCTTTGAATCAATCAGCCAAATACCAAGACCATCTTTTTGAATGATTGGTTCAACTAAAACCCACCAAATACATGTTGGGCCTGTTTGGTGCGCAAGATTAAAAAGAATTGGATATAATTAAATTTTAAAACTGTGTTTAGTGTACATTATTAAAGAATTAGATTGGATTTATCCAGTCCATTATCAAACCCCCTTAGAAGGGGATGTTGCTATCACCTACTGAAGCAACTCTTGACTAAAGCACATTGTGAAAAACACTTGGGATTTATTTGTAAATGTTTATAAACTTTGGGGTTCAATTGTAATTCTATAAAAGATGAGGGGGTCAAATTGAAATTTTATATGAGTAAAATATTTTTAAAAATTATATTATAACCCCTCAAGTTTTGAAATTACAATTTGACCCCCAATTTTAAATTTTTTTACAAAAATGCCCTTGTCCTTATAACACAACACCAAACATGAAATTGGCTTAAACTAAAATCTAATCTTATACTTCCCTATACATTCCAATCTATTATCCTGAAACTATACTATCTTATCTTGCGCACTAAACGGGCCGTTATTTAATAGCCATGGTATTGCTTTGAAATCCTTGTTTTCTGATTGGACCAGTTTTAATGTGCTATGACAATTCACCATGTCACATGCTTTAATTTTTTTTTAAAAGAAAAAGAAATCATCTATCTCTTCAAATTATTTGTCACTCCTTCAGATCTTATGGTACGGCGCATGGCTTAAAAAATCTTGTGAGAACAAAGATGCACTGACCGTGACCCTTGTAAGTCCTATTATTTGCTTTTGATTTTCTACCCTTTCTTTGTCCATTCATTTTAGAAATTCTCTTCTTTGGTTCCTTCAAATAGATGTGCATTATGTTAGATATAACAAATTTTAAGGAGAATTCTATTGGCGGGTCCCGGTTCTTTAAGTGATGAAAGTCGAAAAGAACAAGGACGGGATAATACTATCCCCTTCTTTCAATAAAAGGAAAGAACATTTAAAGGAGAGAGAGATAGGCCTTTTACATTTTGTTAATTCGAATCATAACTCAAATTTTTACTACAGTATTTTCTCTCATAAAAATTCAAATTAACTTTTTCTGTTATAGTGTTTTCTCTCTCATAAATTCTTTTAACTCGAACGAGCAAAATGAATGAGGTTATAAATAGTGATTTTCATAGATACCAGAACAGAGAATTTTATAATCACACACTAGGATGGTAGAAAAGCACATAAAATGAAAGCAGTTGTGTAAGCTCAAAAAAAAAAATTATAGATGTCTTAATAATATAGCAATCTTCAAGAAGTGGTTCTAAGATTCCTAAATTAACCTTCAAAAACTCTATAGGGTTATGTGAACTGATTTAAAGAGATTTTCTATTTATTTAACTTGGATAATTGATGTTTTAGCACAAAAAAAAGTCAAGTCTTACAAAGAAGAAGTAACATAGATTTTTGGGATTATACCTGTTTGTAGTAATATGAAGAAAGAGATGAAAATGGAGGGGGAAAATCAATGCTTATTATGTTCTGTTATAGCAAGGGGAATAGAGTTAGTTTTATCCTATCTTTTATTACTCAAGTGGGATTTTATAACTCCAAATTCTCATAAGCCCTTGATCTTTTCGCAGCTCTCAATGTTGGCCAACATATCAAGCATGGCTATCCTAGTTGAACATACCTTCTTTGGTTCATATGCTGGAGATTCAAGAGACGGCGGGTTGGCTGCAAAGTTCTGCGCCGGTGACACAGTCTCGATAAGGATAGCATCTCTCACTGTTGGCAATGACATGAATGATCTCTCTTATGCCTGCTTAGCTTTGTTCAAGTCCAGTTTCCTAAAAGTGGATGGTGTGACATCTGGGGTTTGCCTGAAATGCCAAAGCAAGCCAACCGTTGCGTGTTTTCTCGTGTGGAAGTCCCTCCAGTCTTGTTACTCATGGGTTCTTGGCTCAAACCAAAGAAGTTCAATACTACCTTATCTTGAACGCTTTCCCCTAGATCTTAAGTACGACATTTTCCGAGTAGTCTATGTCAGTGGTGACAATGCACTAAACATTCGGTTCTTCTCTCCTCGGCAAATGTTCGAACAAGGAGGAGAAAGCAAAGAACAAGGGCAGGTCATGTAAAAACTGAGAAAAAGATTAGGAACCACTTGTGTTCTGGCCTTGTAAATATTTTATATTGGTCCTATGGATTGAATACATTCCAAATTGGAGGTTTGAGAGAGATATTCTGTCATTAGCAATCTAGTTGATTTGGTTATGTCAATCTCTATTTGATGAACTTGAGCACCATGTCAAGCCACATTACCAGATCAAGTTGTTAAAAAACTAGACCAATACTTTCAATTAATTAGTCCTTCAGAAAACAAGTTTTGTTCTCAGATGAGCAAGTATGATGATCATGATAGAGCAAAGATACACATGATGCAAAGTTTTATCCCAAATGCACCCATATCAAGCTTCTGAACTGAAATGACGGTTTCGTCCTAGAATTTTTGCCATTGACAACTTATTATTTTAATTTCATGATATGTTATGAAACTATTTTTCATGATGTGGATCTTTTTTCTTCCTTAAATTCATCGCTTCTAGTCAACATAAGACCAAAGAAAATAAAAGAAAAGAGAGGGTGGTGTTGATATATTCCTCCAAACCCTTTTGTGGTGTATGTGATTTTTTCTTGAACATTTTTTTTGCAAATATAATGAGGTTTTGTTTATTTTTCTTATCTTATTCAAGGCTTGGAGAAAAAGCAAAGTGAGGAACCATATACTGTGCATTATTTGCATACTCAAATTGATTGCCACCCTAATAGATTGTCTTAAACTAGCCCAATTGATAAACCATGGTTTGGGTTTGGAATTTTGGAATTGACCAAATGATCTAAAATGCCAATTTAGGTTGAGTCAGTCAACAAAACAAAAGCGCTATGCAAAATGACTTTTCATTCAATTTCTCCGACCCCACTTAATTGCCCTCAAGAATTGGTGAGCCACCAAAATTTGAAAAGGGACAATTAAAGAAGAAAAATTTCAGAAAGATACAAGCCTTTATTAGGTATTCTTTCTTTTCTTCACTATCTTTACCAGAATGGATGGTTCTTGTGACAAAAATTCAAAACCCAAACTGACTAAAAAGAATATAAATATATTTTCTTTTGTTCTTCTTTTTCAAAGAATTGCCAGTATGCATGCCCCACCCAAATACTTAAACATCCCTCAAAAGGGTACAAAAAACCATCATTGGCTTCAAAGTTCAAACAACCTTACATATCCATGCCCATATGTTTGAAAAAAGATAATCATAAGGGAAAAAATGATTTTTTTTTTTTTTTAAAAAAAAAAAAAAGAAAGAAAGATCTTTACAGGACAAGCTAATGAGAACTTCAAAGACAAGAAAGAAAAGTAGCAAACTAACAAGGGACCCATGTTAGAAAAGCTAGAAAATCTTTATTCCATTATATTCAAACACCCCATGCTCTTGAAACAGGATCTGGTCCCGTTCATTTCGCTGATTCGAGTTTGTAATTCGAGTTGAGATGTGATTTTGTGTGAGAGTTTTTTACTGTAGTAAAAAAGTTAGATGTGACTGTTTCTGAGAGCTTTTTACTGTAGCAAAACTCGAATTCTAAACTCGAATCGGCGAAATGAACGGGGCTTTAGTACTCAAAATTCTCTGCAATAGAAAGGTCTTAGTCTTCCTTTATTTTGTTCTCTTCCTATTCAAATCTTCCACAGGCAAAATCTCTCAAATTTATATACGGAATCCTAGCTGTTGTAGTCAATGAGCGCCCATGTGGGTTGAAGGATCTTGCCGTGCTCTTAAAGTTGTCCCTCAAAAAACAGTTGGAAAAGTTTGAATCATGCAAGGGACAAAAAGGAAACTCTTGTTCTTGCATAATGCATTATCTCTTAGGTTAGAACTTTCTTGAATGTAGGCTAAAATTTCAATAATTAATTTAGTTTTAGCTTGGTAGTCATCATAAATTGTATTGTGTTAGCAAGTATTATAAATAAGTAAGCAAGTTGTAATTAAATAAAAGGTGACAAATCGTGCAATTTATGAATGATATAATTATTGAAAAGATTAAGGCGTAAAATTTCTTCCAACACAAATGAGAGTCTTTGACCACTTAATCTAAATTAAATGAACACATAATCAAGAACGTGATAAGAATAATTCTATGAATGCTAAGAACTTTTACCACAACAAGTAAGAACTAGCCATTGGTGAGGTATCGGCCTATCATAGTTTGATGCCCCAACACAAAGCTAGAAAAGCTTCAAGCAACTTGTTTTTGGATCTCAATAATGTAGTGTGTCTTCTTTAAAAGCTCCATCAAAATGAATAAGTGTAAAATGATAAACTTGAGTGGAACTAGTTATGAAATCTCAAGAATTGGTTTTTACCCCAGAACAACAATTGCAATAATAATAATAATAACAACAACAACAACAACAATAATACTAATAATAATAAGATTTAGATATGTCGGATAAATATTAGAGATAAAAGAAGACAAAGAAAGTGGTGATCAACTTGATTGCCCTAGGATCTATCGTCGCTGAATTGAATATTTTCATAAAGGCCATCTTCTCGGAAAGGCCCTCCTAAGTAGGATCCAAGCAGGAATTGTCGCTATTAGATTAACTCCAAGTGGAAAAAAAATCAATTTAGCGATAAATGAATATTTTATTAATTTAAGAAGAGTTTTTTTTATTTTAATAACTTGTATATGTATTATTCTTTTGACCAAAATGCATGTATGTTATAAATAAATAAATAAAAAATGAATGTAGTCCACATTAATATGTGTACCTATAGAATTTTAAAAGTTATCATGTATATAATTAATGTCATATACATAGGTACATAGAAGCCCAAAATTAATAACATAGAATGTCAATAAATACATATATAGACATAATACCTATATGTTAATAAATACATATATGTTGATGTACGTATTTTTCAAATTTAATACCTAGAAGAGAAAAGCCTCCTTAATATGATGATTTTTATATGTTATTTAATATTTTTTTGTATTTGATTAATTATTAATTTATATTTTTATTGGGCCCTAAAAAATTTGAAAAATAATTATTATCTTATGCATTTAACGAGATTATTAATTTACCTTAAGGAGATTATTAATTTACTACATTGGTCCAAGTCAGATCAGAATATTTCATTATTTAATCAATATTATTAATTTATCGAACATTCATTTATAGAGATTTTACAGTACATTACATTTAATGTGTGTGTTGTATTCTCATATCAATTGAAAAGAAATACAATCATTTTGTAATGTCTAAATCTACACTGAACTTTTGTCATTCAAACTAAGAGGAGGATGATTTTATTAACAAAATATGAATCAGAGCGAATAAATGTTACGTTTTAAAAATTAATGAGTAAATTGTTTCACTGTTAGAGCTTCAAGTTGTGCCCGGTTCCGGCTTAATCTCTGTCCTCTTCGCTCTATCTTGACACGATTAAGTGTCTAGGTCGGGCCTGCAAATATTTTCAGGTCGACAAAGTACTCTTTTTATTTTATTTTTAAAATTTTCCTTATGAAATTTTGGCATGATCCTAGTCCCATCAGGTTTTAAGGATGAGTTAGGGATAGAGGTGTCAAATGGGCCGGGCCGTACATGGACGGCCCAGCCCAGCCCGTAATAGTGCATGATTCAGCACGGCCCGGTTCGTTACTGTTACGGGCCGGGCCGGCACGGCACGTGTAATGGACTTGGGCTGGGCTTCAACTTCCCAGCCCACGGCCCAAGCACGTGGAGGCCCGCGGCACGGCCCTTATTCAGCCCGGCCCAAGCCCTTATTCGGCCCGGCCCAAGCCCGTGAAAACGGCCCACGAAAAGCCCATTTAATTTGGTCCAATGGGCCATTTGCGGGTCCAACGTTCCGCACGTGACAGGCCTCCCGTTTGGCCCGTCACGTGCCTCCCGTTTGGCACGTGATGGGCCAAACGGGAGGCCCGTCATGTGCCGCATGTTGGGCCCGTGAAGGGCCCAATGGAAAAAAACTGAATTTTCACCCAAAAATTCCCTATAAATACCCCTTAATTCCACCATAAATCTCACACAATAATTCACTCTCATCTTCTCATCTCACTCTCATTATATCTCTCAACTTCTCTCTTTGATTTTGATTCTAAGCTTTTTTCTCGTGTTCATTCATTTTCTAGCTCTTTCATTTACAAAGTTCAATCAAGTTCTATCAATTTCTAGAAAATGTCCTCACCAAATTGTCCTGATTTTACTGCTCTTCCTGAGCTTCGTGAGGAGACATTTTTTGAGGAAGAAATGATGCCTTCCAACCCCCCCTCACCCCACTGAAGCAGAAAATGCTCCGGTGGATAATGCTTCAGTATACAACGAAGAAGCTAGAGAACGCAGCAGAGGAAAAAGACCGCGAACTTCTCCGGCATGGCAGCATTTCACCGAGGAGCCCCGACCATATCTAAAAACAGGTGAGATGGAAATTTGTGCGGTATGTAAAATTGTAAAAAACACTTTTTTAATAAAAACAGTGGGGGTACTGGTCATCTGGATAGACATTGGAAAATATGTCTACCGTTGCACCAAGGTGGGAGTGTGGACTCCCGCCAACAAACACTATCACTCACATCACATGGGTTACAAAATTTTACATACGATGCACAACGTGCTCGTGAGGCACTAGCTAAATTTTTAGCTTGTGCCGAATTGCCTCTTTCTTTTGCAGATGATGCCTCCTTCGAAGAATTCATCCAGACAGCTTTTTGTCCACAATTTAAATGGGTAAGTAGAAACACAACTCGTTCTGATTGCATGAAAGTTTTTTATGCAATGAGACAATCTCTTGTTGATAATTTTAGGACTTTTAATGCTACTGTGTCTTGCACTTCTGATCTGTGGGAGGGGTGTAATAAAACTGGATATTTTTGTGTCACAGCGCACTACGTTGATGACGATTGGGTTTTACAAAAAAAAATAATTAGTTTTCGTTTATGTCCATATCCTCATAGCGCAACAGCTATTTTCAGTACAATAATGGAAATTTTTAGGTTTTATGGGATAGAAGATAAAGTTTTAACAATTACTTTTGATAATGCGTCAGCTAATACAGCTGCAATTAATCTGTTTAAACGTAGTTTGAAACCGGCATTTGGAGGGGAAATTTTTCATCAACGGTGTGCATGTCACATAATTAATTTAGTAGTTCAGGCAGGAATTGAACATATCTATGCTAATCTTACAAATATTAGAGCATCATTATCCTTCATATCTAGTTCTGGAGCTCGGCTCCAAGAATTTAAACTATATTGCAGGAATAGCCAGATGAGCCCAAGAAAGTTTCCAACTGATGTGAGACATAGGTGGAATTCAACATATTTAATGTTGAAGGCAGCACTCCCATATTCACAGCTTATCACGACATACGTAAACAGTAAGAACGATCAAATTTTAATTTTCGATCCTGATTGGCAGATTGCTGAGTATTTTTTTAAATTTTTAGAAGTTTTTTTACAATGCTACTGAATTACTTTCTGGAGTTTATTATCCTACTGCACATTTAGCTTTACATCAACTATTTAATATTTCAGAAATATTTTCTTATTATAGGGCTACACAACTTTTTAGAAATATAGTTAACTTAATGGAAAATAAATTTAAAAGTTATTGGTCAGGTTGTTCTATGTTATATGCATTGACAACCATTTTAGATCCTAGGTGCGGAGTAGATGGAACTGAATCATTGATGACTGCTACCGCAGGGAATTTAATAATAGATATGCAACTAAGTATTACTGACGCTAAGAAAATGTTAGAAAAAGTTTTTAGTTTGTATGAAGCAAAATATAGCATGGGTCAAAAAGAACAGGGAACTTCGTCGTCAACTACCAGTTCGGGGCCTAAAGGATCGTCATGGAGTTTCTTGAAGAAGAAAGAGAAAACGGCAGGATCGTCCTCAAAACAAGCGTCTACGGAACTAGTCAAATATTTTGTAGCAAATTTTGTAATCGATGACGACAAACTAGACATCTTATAGTGGTGGAAGAGCAAGACATATCATTTTCCAACACTGTCCATAATAGCTCGTGACATTCTGACAACTCCAGTGTCAACGATAGCATCGGAGCAAGCTTTTAGCGCAAGCAACCGAATTCTTGACGAGAAGAGAAGTAGAATGCATCCAGATATCTTGGAGGGACTAATGTGCGTTAAAGACTGGGAAGATGCCAGAAGATGAAACAATAATACACAGATGATTCGATGCAAGAATATTTTTCTAACTTAGAAATAACAAAATCTTCTAGAAGCACTTAGGTTTGTAATTTACTATTCCTAGCTACTGCACTCTTTTTTCCTTCGCTAAGGTTTTGTCCCGATCTCCCCACGGGCTTTACTTAGTAAAGTTTTTAACGAGGCAGTCATTTACGTGTACTCCTATTACGTCAATTCAATAAAATCACATCTTTTGAGGCATTTGATATTTTTTTTAATTAAATTATAAAAAAAAAAAACAAGGGCCGGGGCTGGCCCGTGAAGGGCCTGGGCCCAGGCCCGGCCCGGCCCTGTCCCTTATGGACTATGCATTGTGCAGGGCCGTGCCTGGCACGGCCCAGGCTCGTGATGGGCCTGGGGTCAAGCGTGCCGTGCCGGCCCGGCATGGTACGTTTGACAACTCTAGTTAGGGATAGACCGACTCTCTCCGTTTTAGAATTGAGCGAGTCTTGCCTGAAATATTCCCATGTGGATTGTTGGATCGGGCGGCCCCAAATTTTCACCCCTATATATTATTCATAGTTTATGAGGAGTATTTTTTTCCTTTTATTATTCCTCCATTTAGAATCAACAAATTATTATTTCATTGAATATTTAAGACATATTTGTCTCCTCATGACCGAAAAAATAAAAGGTTCCACTCCAGATCTCACAATTTTTATGTATTTGTATCTAAGAACAAAAAAAATAAAATTAAAAAAAAAACAATGTGTTTAGTAGACGAGATAAGAATATATATTCCAATTTTATGTTATTTGGTATGATAACGACGCAATAGGTAAATAATCTTAAAATTGTGATGGCAGGATTGGCCTAAAAAAAGTAGTCTTATGATCATCTATATAAGTAATCATCTTAAAATAGTATATAAATATTTATCGTTAATTTTTTCAAAATTTATTGCAAATAATTATTGTCCAATAAAATACTAGACTAAACATATAATGACAATAATATCTCTATCTTGGGAAATTTTTAAAAATATCCATTAAAATAATTTTTTTTATTTTTACTTCTTAATATTAGTTCATATATTTTTATTTTTTAAATTAAAACTAATTAAGGGACATATTTTTTTAAAATTAGTATTTTTAATAAGTTAAGTATTTTTTAAAGTAAAAGCTGTAATTTTCTCTATCTCTTCCTCTTATTTAATCCAATCGAATACTTTTCGTGCAAGTTATCCAATCTTAGCACTACGTTTTGGTAGAACAAACTTGCAATTCATCAAATATGAATTGCGGTAATCATCATTGCATTTGCATGTAATTAATCCGATTATTCGAGAAAATTGTTTTTTTTTTTTTTTGCCTAAAATTGTAGAAAAATTACTTCTCTTGTTGTAGTTCAACTCTGGCAATCTCTGATCAAAGGATTAAGCCAAGGACACTGCATTTATGGTTTAGCACCAACTTTTGTTTCTTTATCAGGTGCAGATTACAAGTCCTGAAACTTTGTACTTTCAAGGTACATTATCTTGGGGTATCTAGTCTAGCTCATATAAATTAAAATCTTTACAGGAAAATAAAATATAATTTTTTATTGAAAGGAAAATGCACGCAATATACTAAAAATAATTGTACCTAATTCATTTCTTCATTCACTCATAAATTAAAAACCGTTTAATTTACTGATTTAAAATTTTAATTTAAATTAAAATATAATTTTATATGAGAGTTTAAAATATTATTCTGTCTGTGCAATATTCTTCTTTCCCATCTCTCTAGACTAAAACTATCATTCTTTTTACCTGTTCAAAACATTTTGCTTGTTAAAGAAAGAAAGAAACTCTTTTGAGCATTGTTTTTTGGTTCTTTACCAATGATAACTTGGCTGATCCCAAGCAATTTATAAAATCTATCTCTTAAATTAGATGAAAACAAATAATAGTTACATTACTGATACTGCATGCTTCATGAGTAATTGTATCAACCTTGCCTACTAATTGTTTTAGTAGAAATTTTCTATTTAACTATATCAATGTTTCAATTAGCAAAAATGTTTTTAAGCTCCCCTTAACAACATCATCTAAATCCTAGTAGTATCTTTTAATACTCTTGAACGATAGTGTTCTTACATGTAATTTGCCCGTTTGCAATATTTTGACTACAAATCTATAGTACTCATATATGCAATATAGTTACTATGTTCCACGTCACATCAATGCTTTTAATAACGTGACAAGAATTTGGGGTGACTAATCCTTAACAAATAAACATATATAGGTCTAATTTATTTTACCGATTCGAATTTTTAGTTTTAGATTTTTACAGTAAAAAGCTCTCAGAAAATATCACATCTAATTTTTTCTGTTACAGTGAAAAACTCTTAAAAAGTATCACATCTCAACACAAATTGAAAATTTAAATTCGCGAAGTGAACGAAGCCATAGTCTCGATGTTCAGCAAAAATAAATAATATAATCTCAAGAAAGATAATAATGCGGTCCCACCTTCTCTTGCCATGTGGAGAATGTGATTCTATCAATTCATGCCACGTGGACAACGTGGTCAAAGATGTAGGCTATATAGTGCGGCTGGTATATCGGTTCATCCGTGATTTTCAAAGTAAACAAAATGGGCTAATTGGTCAAAATATGAGGCCATACATGTCATGCACTAGACAATAGACACCAACGGACACTAGGCCAAGGTGATGGGGCAAAAAGGACAAACATGCGAGATTAGGGCACCAAAAACATGAGTCCAAACTCCAAGTACTGTTCAAGTATTTATTTTAGCAATTTATGTATAAAGAATGTTTTGGGACGCCTACCCCTTAAATTCTTTTGAGAAATGATTATATCAAAGGACTTCTAGGACCATTGGTGCCCGTGAGGAAGGAAAAGATTAAATTGATTAATGCAAAAGGATTAGAGGGTTGTCCTTAATTTTATCTAGGGCTTTGAGCCTTAATTATAAGTTATGTTGGTGGATAATATACTTTGGGCTTATTTTTTTTGAGTGAAAAACTTAAAAAAAAATGGCAACTCAAGTTATAATTTTATTCGAGTTCATGTTCTTTTAAGTTTAGACTCGAGTTTAAACTTGAGTTCAAACTCGAGTTCAAGTTTTCCCTTCAACTCGAATTTCAAAAACTTGAACTCAAATTAATAAATAATATTTTTTCTATTCTTAAAAATGCTATAACTTTTTCGTTTTAATTCTGATTAAGATGATTTTTTTTTCTATGCATTGACAACGAAAAGACAAATAAAACCCGACCCATATACCATATAAAAAATTTTCATCAGCATTGAGTTTTTATTAAAATACTATCTACATGCACATTCAAGTTTTGACTCACTCAAACACAAACTCAAAAAGATTCTTATCTCAAATCATAAGTCAAATGTACACAACCAAACACAAACTCAAGTTACAAGTTCAACTCAAGTTATAACTCAAATTTAACTCAATAATTATACTCAAATTAAACTCTAAAAGAACAAGTCATTTATCTTTTGTTAAACTAGTGATGCTCGAGAGAGAGGATGTTAAGTGTTGTGTTAGAATATGAATCTATTATTGTCGGTCAATTTCTTAACTGATTTAAATTATTATTATTTAAAAAACATCATGTTGCATAAGTTAGCATTTCTATAATTCATTTTTATATGAGTTAAAACTCCTACTATTCACGTAAAATGAGTCTTATTGAATTGGTAGATAAGATTCAACTTAGTAAAATTCACTTTTTTTATGAGTGATCGATGTAGATTTAATCTCGTGAGATGAATACCATTTTTTTTTTGTATGATTAGGATTGGTTTTGGTGTAAGACTAGAACTTTGTCAGAGTTTTCATATATAGCAAATAAGTGAGTATCACGTGTACACTTACAACTTTTTTAATGTGGAATCAAATTCATTTGATTACCAAAGTTGAGAGGAAAGGGGAGATAAGAGAAAGGAGGAGAAAAAAAAAATGATTCCTTTTTCTTTTTTTGGCTTGAGAATCCTAGGAGTTGTTTATCTCCCATAATGGGCGATTCTCTATATGAAACATGCTTCTATCCGTGAGATTTATGTAAAATTCGATACTAACAGGCAGTTGTCTTCGATGTCTCACCACATATATATTTCTTTCCTCTAATGCATATGAAAAGATAAGAATATTAGTAAATATAGCATACTTTTATGTTAGGTAAGTGACTCAAATTAATTTTAAAAAAATTATTATTTTATATTTTTAGATAAGTTATTATTTTTTATTTTTAAGCAAGAATTATTAATAATCTATAAATAAGTGCTTTGTGTAAGATTTTATGTGTGTTCAGAGAAAAGTACATCCTTTTGAGAGAAACAGAGAAAAGTGAGAAGAGAGACATGCAAATGGTGTAAAGAGTTTTGGGTAGAGAAAGAAAGTGAGAAAGTTTATTGAGTGTGTAATTCTGAAATTGTTAGTGAATTTTTCTTTATCTTCCACAGACGTGGGTAATTTTTCAAACCACCTAAATCTTTATCTTCTTTGTTTTTTGTTATTTTTGTTTTAGTTAATTTTTTCTGTTGCGTGCATATAGGGGTGTGTTTTTTCCCAATAACTGGTATCAGAGCTATGATGAAGATTAAAAAAGTTAAGATGATGTCTGAGATAAAGTTTGAGCAGATTTAATGGTTTGATTAAAAGAGTAATTTCAGCATCTAACAAAGTTTGGTCAAAGATGTTCTGATTTAGCAAGGATTACTAAAAGCGTTGCAAGAAAAAAAAGCCAGAAAATATGAAAGATGAAGATTGGAAAGAATTGGAAGCGAAAGCGGTAAGCACTATTCGTTTAAGTTTGACTCCTGAATTGAAATATAGTGTTATAAATTAGACATCTCTTTCTAAGTTATGGAAAAAATTAGAAAAAATTTATATGTCAAAATTCCTAACAAATATATTATATTTGAAGAAGCAATTGTATGAGTTGAAGATGGATGAGGAAACTGATGTTAGGGATCATATAAATATTTTTAATAAGTGCATAACTCAGTTATTAAGTGTAGAGGTCAAAATTGATGAGGAAGATAAAGCGGTAATTTTGTTGGCCTCCCTACCAAAATCTTATGAGACTTTGGTGACTACATGTTAGTTGGAAAGACGACGCTGACTGTGGATGCGGTGTCGACTACTCTATTAGAGACTATAAATATGAAGAAGCCAAGTAGTACGTCTCATACTGAACAAGTTTTAGTGGCACAATCATATTCGAATAGGGGTAGGAGCAAGTCACGAGAGATATATTATAATAAGAGAGATGATCGTTTCCAATCCCATCTAAGGAAGGATGTTGAATGCTACTACTGTTATAAGAAAGAGCATAAAACTGTGAAGAACTGATGAAGCACCTTGAAGAAAAGAGAAAGCAAGAAACCAAAGAGACTTCAAATTCTGCAAACATTGTTGGCGACAAGTATGATAGTGAAGATGATGTTTATTCTATTATTACCGATGAAAATATTTTTGACTCTTGGATCTTGGATTCTGGATGCTTGTTTCATATGTATCCACATAATGAGTGGTTTGATTCTTATAAGCCCTGTGATGCCAATACTTTGTTGATAGCTAATGATTCTAGTATTAAAGCTGTTGGAATAGGTACTTTTAAGGTAAAGATATTTGATGGTGTTGTGAGAAAGTTGACAAATGTTAGACATGTTCCTCAACTAAGGAGAAGTTTGATTTCTTTGGGAGCTTTGGACAGTTTGGGTTGTGCGTATTATGCGAATTGTAGTTTTATGCAAGTCAAGAAATGTGATTTAGTAGCCATGAAGGGTGAAAAAGTGAAAAATTTGTATAAACTAATTTGGACTACAGTTATAGCTGGAGTTATGAAGGTGGAGCCATGTCAAGAAGAGTCTTCTTATGTTGCCAAAAAAGTTACAGGAGTAAAAGAGTGCAATAAGATAATAACAGTTGAAGATGATAAATATAAGATAGTGAAGACTTATGGCAGTGAAAATGCTTTGAAGGAGAAGAAGAAGACAATTTCTCGTATCAAGTTTGATGAGAGTTTGAACTTGACGCATGTTTATTTTTGTTGAAGTTTACATCGTCCGTGCAATGACGGACAGGTGTCGAAATTGGATACTCATTTGTGTGAGTTGAGAGAATATGAGTCAATGTGGAGATTGTTAGGTAAGTGACTTAAATTAGTTTTGAGAAAGTTACTATTTTCTGTTTTTAGGCAAGGATTTTTAGGAGTCTATAAATAAGTGATTTGTGTAAGACTTTATATGTGTTCAGAGAAAAGTGCAGAAAAAAAGTCTCCTTTTGAGAGAAATAGAGAAAAGTGAGGAGAGAGATAGACAAATGATGTAAGGGGTTTTGGGTACAGAGAGAAAGTGATAAAATTTATTTCTAAAATTATTAATGAATTTTTCTCCGTCTTCCATGGACGTAAAAAATTTTTAAACTATATAAATTTTTATCTTCTCTATTTTTCTATTATTTTTATTTCAGTTTATTTTTTTTTATTGCATGCTTATAGGGGTGTATTTTTTCTCAACATTTTATCAGGGCTTTCTAAAGTGATTCAGCAAGATCAATCTTACATCGTAACAGGAAGTTCACCCTATAAAACAATAACTTTGAAAAGGCATAACAAGTGACAGAACCACTCACAGTTAAGTGGAGCACATGCTTGTGTATAATTTTTGGAATTTTAATTTTTACATTTTTTTTTTTTGAAAATTTTCAATTATATTCTCATATTGTAAGAAAAACTCAATTTGTACCCATACTCAATAAATGAAATATACTATCTAATATGGAAAAAAAAACTCTTGAATTTCTGTTTCTTAGTACTCCTAATGATAAAATAAATTAATTCTATCACTAGGTAAAATAAATATTCTTGTGTAACTAAACTCCTTGCTATTACATCCTTTTGAACTCATTATTATATTAAAAATATAACGTTTTTATACCTAAACATTTACATTTCACACGTACGTGAATGTTTTGTTACGCCTCAATCTTTACATATAAGTTTAACATGTTACATGTGTATTTTCTTGGAAATCATAAGCTTAAATATTTCTCTATTGAAATTTGTATATGTTTTTCTTTAACTTTCTTCTGTCAGTACCCTTGTGATGGGATTGATCTTTTTAATGCTACTAATGAAAGCATAAAGCAGTCTAATCTAATGAATGGACCACAAATATAAATGAGACCAAGGGTTAAAACTTTTAATGGTCATAAAGAGTGCTCAATAATAGATGGCAATGTACCTTTAAAAACATGTAAAAAGAACCCAAAAACTACGAGCAGTTAAAGGTGCGGTAAGCTATTTAAATCGTTTCAAATCCGTTATCACGAATATGAGCTTACAAGTTTGTATATCAACGACATTTTTCCAGAATCTAGTCAAATATATATATATATATAGTTTTTTTTTTTTTTTTTTCAGAAAAGGAATACAACTTTCTAAAACAATATTATGCGTTAAAAGTATAATATGATTAGATTAAACAAAGTATGACGATTCAACCAAATTTGATACTAAGAAAATGATGGTTTGTAATAGTTGCGGAACCACCTTATTTTGAGTCCCATTTTAAAAATCTGGTTTTTATGTTTAGAACTTTTGAAAACTTGTAGTCTATCCACAATTCATAAAAAAAATTAAAATTTTACTGTCACTTAAAAATTATATATAATCCCCTTTAAAAAATTAATATATAATCCCCTTTAAAAAATTAATATATAATTGTTCTCATTTAATAAAGTAATTAGCTTTGCTTTTTTGCACTAAGCTAATGCCTATTATGATGTATGTTTCTAAGTATTAGATTTAGTCAAAATCAAGAGTATGTAAAATTAATGAAATTTAACAGGAATTTAATGGTTAAAAAAAATCTAAATATTAACTTTCTTTTTCATAGGCCCACTATAAAGGGTGTATTTATGATTAAAAAAAAAGTTATTTTGCTCTATCAATAAAAATTGTACTTTTACTATTTAATTAATTTTTTAATGGTCTGATCTATAGTAAGAATAATTATGTGCCTTACGTTATAAAATTTTAAAAATAAAAATTATTTTAGTACACTTTATTATAGTGAAACATCTCATTGATATTTTGTATTTTTAATAATATTAAAGTGGTAAGTTCGCCTCTAAAAAAGGTTTTTAAATACCTTGAAATCAATTTTTAGACATATAATGTCCAAAATGTAATTTTAACTTTAAAACTGTTTTCTAAAAACATTTTTACTTATTTTCAGTTTTTTTAGTTTTTAAATGTTTTAAAGTATTTCATAAAATTTTTAAAAAATATTAATGTGTTGTTAATTTGTGGGAATGGTAAAATGGAAATTTTATCTTGAAAATCAGACTTAAAGTATCAAAAAAAATATATTTTTTTAAAAGTGAATTTACCGCTTTAATATTATTAAAAGCAAGAGATACTAATGAGATATTTTATTAGAATAGAGAATATCAAAATAATTTTATCACAATTTTTAATACAAATATGAACATACCTAATGATTTAAAATCAATCTAACGATTGAAACAAGAGTTTTTACTGTGAAATAACATTATCCACCATATATATATATATATATATATTCTCATGAAATATCTCATCAATTTCTCTCTGGTTTTTTTTTTTTTTTTTTTTTTTTTTTTTTTTTTGGTTTTGAGTAAAGTTGGGGAATCCCATGGCAATAGTGGATTAGGTGATGGCCAAAGAGTTAGGGGTGAGTGATAGATGATAGGCAGTAGTGGTAGTAGTAGCATGAAATAGGGGGTGATGGGGTTCAAGGCAGAAGAGGGTATTTTGCCAATTTGCCTTTGCTTATTACCAAACAAAACAAAAAAACATTATGGAATTCTGAACCCCCTCTCTCCCTCTCCACACCCCACCCTTATCTGACACCATTCATTCATTCGACTTATTAAAATAATAATTACTATGCATCGGGTGATGTGTTTACTAAAAGTATCTTTGACTGATGACCTCAACCTTCTCCCATATATGTATACATAACTATTTCCTTTATTTCTTTCGTTTTTTAATAAGATAATTTTGTTTTATTTTATTAAATCCTTTCCTCCGTACTTCGCATTCCCTTTCCACTAATCGTCAATTCCTCTCCGAGGAATTCAAAACTTCTCTTGGTTTTTTTCTTTTAATTTAACTAATTATTATTTTAAAAAATGTAGTTCCATTCAAAGCCCATATGAGGGCGAGATTAGCGGAGATAATTTTCTAATTTTCCTTTTTTACTAGATTGATAATTGGATAATTCAGAAAACATGTATCTTATTTTTAGAAACTATTATTTATTAATTCCCATTTAACAAATTTCATTAAAATTAAACTCACATGGTGAATTTCAGTATTTAATTATTAGTTGTTTGTGGTATGATGGATTTTAGAATTTGTAATTATTAGCTATTTGTGGTATGATGTATTTTTGAGTTTGTAATTATTAGCTATTTGTGGTATTATGTATTTTTGAATTTGTAATTATTAGCTATTGTGGGGTCATATATTTTTATTTATTATTTTGTTGAAGGATATATTTTTTAAGTAAATGTTACAAGATACTCAGCATTTGAAATTTACCTGATCATCAAAAATTGTAATGAATTGAACATATACCGTGTTTTTTCAAAAATAAATTGAATATTTTACTAAACAATAAATTCATGGTTGTTATAAATTACACATATACACCATAAAAACTTCAATTTACTATTGTTTTCAAGGATAAATTAAATGTTGTGCAGGAAGTAAACATGCATTCACCCTTGTTTGAGTACAGTTGTTTTTCTATAAAAAAAAAAACAAAAAAACAAAAGATCTCGAGTATTTGAAATTTAAGGGGGGGAAAAAAAAAGAGTAAAACAGTATCAATCAGTGTAGCTGCAGAAGATCTTCTGCTGAATCTTCAAAGAAGGAAAATTTTTGGGTAAAAATCCCAAACTGCCTCCCTGTGCCGTCCGATTAAAATTGTACAATGCAGAGGGCACTCTTTTCATTATCCACTTTTAATTTCTAAAGCTTTTGTTAGGCCACGTCCATGTCAGTTTTTTTCGTTATTTTTAAACTGTATAATAGATAGATATTCATTTTTCTCTCTCATTTTTTTATCAGTTGGTGAATTCACTGGAGATTCTCCATGCCCAAAATATCTTTATGTGCCCTTGAGTGTCCTTTTAGGTTGTATAGATCAAAACAGGCTAAGCCAAAAATTCGTGTTCTGTTATATCTTACATGTTACCAAAATTTAATTTCTTTATTCATGGACGTTAGGCAAAGAAAATTTATAGACTTTTGTTATTGGTGATGGCAATTTGGCCCCTTTAGTTCAATGCCATTATTTTGTGACCATTAGTCCTACAATCATCTACCAAATTCAAATCTATTTACTGTTATTTATTGGTGACCACTCTGCTTTCCACTTCTTCATCACCTCTAATTTCATTGAACTTAGTTTTTTTTTTTTTTTTAAGTAGTAGCTAGTCTTTTGAGCATGATCAAACACTAATTTAACCCTTTAGACATAATTCAATTGAATTAAATTGTTTGATTCAAATAGTTGAATTAAATACGGGGTTAAATTGTTTGAATTAAATTGATTCGCTTGGTGGCATTGATAGAGCGTGGAGCTCCATACAGATGAGAACGCACGTGACAAGAAACTGACCACAGTGAACTTGCCCAGCTTGAGCATGATATAGCAAATAATATTATTGAGTATTCATAATTCTTCTTCATTGTCACGTTTATCTCTCAAAATTCTTGTTTCTCTTCTCTTTTACTCTCTTCCTTTGTCTATATTAATTTTGAGTTCACCTTACATCAATAACTACGGTTTTGCATCTGTCTATTGCGTATGGAACTTATTCGCTACAACTATATTAATGGTCGGATTGAGTATTGACTCAAGATTTAAGGCAAACTAGTCCAAATATCATATTAAACCTTCTGTTTTTGGTTTTTGGTTTTCGGGGTTGTTTTTTCTTTTATTTTTATTTTTATTGGTGTAATTGGACTCATCCGTGATTATTTGTAAAAATTTAAGCTTTTAGGTTATCTGTTTCATTTTCGTATCATTTTTCTTTGAGTTATATAATAGTACCTGATCATTCCATAGAATTAGTCTTTGCATTTAGAATCTTGAAAACTTCTCCAATATATTAAACTACATTCTCAAGAGTCATAATTGACATTACATCAATTTTCTCAAAACAGAAAAACAAAACAAAAAAGAATTCATCAAAATTTACACATCTTTTGTTGTTTAATATATTTCATTTCGACATTGAAAAACGCATGTTATTGATAGGGTATTATAAACGTAAGAAACTCCTATAACTTGTATACTATTTAGTGATGGTGCATGCATGATTAGTGGACAAAAGCTTGTTCCGGCGATACTGTCCAAGAAATAAAAAGCTTGTTTTTATAATAATTAAAGCAAAGCAAGACCCACCATTTAATTGACCAGATCAGTTTATATCCAACAGTTCATATTCTTCATTAATAGTAAATTTATGTGACTGATTGATCATGGCCCATTTGCTTTAAACAGGAGGAAGTTGAAACACAGGGTTCGTATTATTATCCTGTTTAATGAAGCTTTCTACTGTAGGGTTAATTATTAGCGGTGTATGTTTATATAAGTCTTTAAAGCGCACTTTGCGCTTTAAAATAATAATTATATAAATTGTTGTTTTTGAAAAAAAGATGAAGAAGAAAAAAAAATACATAAAAGAAATGAAGACAAAAATAAGAAAAAAAATTTGAAGTAAAAAACACGAAAAAATAATTTTAACTTATTTTGTTGTGTTTTATATTAGTTATATTTAGTTTTGTTTAATTTGGTATGATTTTATTTATTTTAGTGCATTTTTGTTTAATATTATTTTTATTCAAATTATTCATAGTAATTTTATTTGAGCAGTAGCAGAATTTTAGCGTAAAACGGTGTTAAAATGGATAAAATCAGACCACAAATTAGTTTAAAGTAAATAAATAATTATAATAAAATTAGAAATGATTTTAGTAGTCGAATAAAGCTTATATGCGCGTGAACAATAAGCGCATAAAAAGAGAGTGGAACAGTAGGCATGCATCTGATGGGCCAGCCACGATTCAGCTTATATGCGCGTGAACAATAAGCGCATAAAAAGAGAGTGGAACAGTAGGCATGCATCGGTGGGCCCAGCCACGATTCTCAAGTAGCCAATTATAACGCGGCGAGTGGCGGTTCTGCCGGCCACTTTTCATCAACGTTTGATTCCCTGCATTGTGATTCATGTGAGTTCATTTTCTCAACAAATACATTCGGACACGTGACAAACTAAAAGGATGAACCATTTACGCAATGACGCGTATATTCTACTAAAGAAAACAGCTAATTAAAGCTTGAGATGTGACCCAAAAGAATACAAAAATAACTTAACCAAAACTTTGAATAGTTCTTTTGTGTTTAGATGAATAGTAATTTGTGTCTACATGAATAGTAAGTACATTCCCCTTGAATATATGGTTATCGATGTTTATAAATGTTACATTTAATTAACATTAAAGTATAGTATCTATTCTTTTTGTAGGTTCGAGTTGAGAATTTGAATTAAAAAGTAAATTTATGTGGAAAAAAAGGCTAAAAAATATAGAGCTTTTTTGGTTGAACCTAAAACTCTATACTTGAGTTAATTAACATTAATATTATTAACAATGTTAATAAACATTATTAGCGGCGTATGTTTTCAACTGACATACTTGTATTATAAATTATATTCTCAATACTTTTTTAAGCTGATGTAATTTGAACAAGATCTAATAGTAAGAAATTAAGCCTAAAAGTAAAATGAAAATACATGTAAAATTAGAGCCGTTTAGTTCGTTAATTCAAATTTTTAATTCGAATAGAGATGTAACTTTACGTGAGAGTTTTTTATTATAGTAAAAAATTAAATGTAACTGTTATAAGAGCTTTTTATTGTAATAAAACTCTAATTAATAAAATAAATGAGTCCTTAATAATTTAATATAATTTGAGATAAATCTATTGGTAAGAAAATTTTTTTTCCAAGGTGAAATTGTCCCCGCATAAATTGCAATTGTTTCCCCACAGTTTTTTTTTTGGGTTAACCTTTTGTCTTTTTGCTCAAAAAATATATTAAAAACAAAAAAAAAATAGAATCGGCAAATCCTCGGCTAAAAATAGCCCGCCGACCTCTATTTAAAAATGAAGCCCCAACCAGATTGTGCCACGTCACTACAATTTACACAAAAATGGGTTCTCTCCTACGTGGCGCTAAACTGAATAGGATACAGGTTGTCCTGCGCCGCAGAGGAGTCAAACTTGATTTCATGATCGTTCGGTTGCCTACAAAACGCCCGTAACAGAGAGGAAAAGGAGAGAGAAAGAGAGGAGAGAGAGAAAGAGAGGAGAGAGAGAGAGACTGTAATGCTTTCACACATCAGAGCTGCTTCTTCTTCTTCTTCCTTCTTCTCTGCTGCTTCGTAAGGAGAAGATAAGAAGAGTGTTTCAGAGAAACAAAGGAGAAAAGAAAAAGAAAGAGAAAGATCTAATGGAGTACGAGAGGATACACCAAGTGCAGGTATTCACAAGGGAAAAAAAAAATCACCACTGACCCATGTCCCATTTCCCATTTCCTTAAGCTTTCCAACTTTTTTATAGTTTAAATTTTTTTGCAACTTAATCTAAGCTCTCCTCTATTTTTTTTTTTCTCTTTTTTGTTCTTATTATGTTGTTGTACTCTCTTATGGTAAACCAGTTTCTTGGTATTAAGTTTTAGCTAATGCCTAACAGCTTCTCTTCCTTTATTTTTTCGTTCTGGGGATTGGGTTTGCTTAAAATACTATAATTTTGAACTAATTTTCATGTTCCCATTTTGTGTTTTGGTGAATTCTTAATTGGTTTTTTTTTTTTTTTTTTCAACCGGTTGTTGTGTGTGTTATGTGGACAATTGTAAAGTGTGGCTTTCAATGTGTCTTGCCATCAATAAGCACTTGTGGACGTTGATTTTGTCTTCATTGGACTTTTGGGAGAGGGATATTTCTTTTGTGTTGTCCATTTCGTTGATTTAATTCATGAATATAATTCCAATTGGTAAAAAAGAATTAAGAAGAAAAACTTCATTGGACTTTTGGGAGAGGAATATTTCTTTTTTGTTGTCCATTTCGTTGATTTAATTCATGAATATAATTCCAATTGGTAAAAAAGAATTAAGAAGAAAAAACAAACTTTTATTTTTCTTTGGGAGGTTCTTGTGACAATTGTGGCTCACCATTTACCTTCAAACTTAAAATGTTTTTATTTCATTGTTGTTTAAGATGATTCAGAATGATTAAAGTGAATAGTTGTTGAGTTTATTTTGTTCGAATTGATTTTTTTTTTTGCCCCACACGCACACTTTTGGGCAGCTTTTCTGAGTAGTGGACTGGAATGAGTCATGTGGGTGTAAGTTAAAGTTGTCCTTTTGGTTTTTATTCCCTTGTTTCTTTTTTTTTTTCTTTGGTTGAATTGCAGACTGGCATGATTTCTCCAAGTAAACTGAGGATGAAACTCATGGGGCCCCACCATCTGAAGAAGAAAGATGGATCCAACAGTAACTCCTCAAGAACTTCTCCTTCTAAGCTTGAGGATTCTGATTTTGTAAAGAACAGCTTATTAGCCACTGCAAATGGAGATGAGGAAGGTCTGCTTCTTTTTCTTACATTTATGAACCATATATTCAGGTTGCGTCTGATATGAGGGTTCAGATGGGGGTAGTTTTAGTTTTAGAACTATAACCAATCATGGTTTGAACTTGGGGTCTAAATTATAATTCTAGAACTGGAATCAACATTTGAACTATCCAAAATCAAGGGAGAGGTGGTTTTATTTTTTAGGTGGTTCTGGTTTAAAACATCACATCAAAATTCAAATCTTAGAAATAAAACCATTTAAACTAACCACTGGTTTTTAAGAACTAATTTTATCTTTTACAAACAAACAAAAGTTTAAACAGGATCACAGTTCTAGAACCCCGAACCAAACGCAACCTCACTTTCACACTTGGTTTTAGGCAGAATCAGAAAAAAATTTCAGTGGAACACTATAAAAGAAATTAGAGATATTTATTTATTAAATGGGAACATAATTATATATTTGACTATCTAGTGGGGGCAGTTATACTTTTTCTTATAAAGTGGCTGTACATTTGCAATTACTAGATGCACAACTGAATGTTTTACCAACCAAAATAATAATAATAATAATAATAATAATAATAATAATAATAATAATAAAAAACAATAAAAAGAAGAAAGTGGTAGAAACATCTGCCTACCTTGTTTCCTTACCTTAGTCTCATGTCCTACTTAGTGATTTTTTGTTTTGTTTTGTTTTGTTTTATGCTGAGGAAAAGTTTCTTATTGGAACTAAACTAAACATGTATATATTGGCCAAAAAAAAAGATGAAAATTAAAGATGTATTATCTAAGCTGACTTAACTAGCATTTAATTCATATGCCTTCCAGTTACAGCTCCTTGCCTAGAAGTTCCATCCATGAAATTATCCGGAACAGCTGCATTGGATCGGAGACAAGCAGAGCAGACTTTGAACTCGCAAAAGGAGTCGTTACCAAAAGAAAATGGTAACAGCACTACTCGGGTAAGACTCCAGCAAAGTTCAAAGGGTGACAGCAGTAGTTCAAGTACAGTTCATCCTGTGAGAATTATGGAAGATGACTATCTTGATTATGATAGTAATGCTAGTTCTTCTAGCTTTGAGTTTCATAAAGGAGAGAGATCAGGACACAATCCCATTTCAAGGTCTTTTTTTTTTTTTTTTTTCAACCGGTTGTTGTGTGTGTTATGTGGACAATTGTAAAGTGTGGCTTTCAATGTGTCTTGCCATCAATAAGCACTTGTGGACGTTGATTTTGTCTTCATTGGACTTTTGGGAGAGGGATATTTCTTTTGTGTTGTCCATTTCGTTGATTTAATTCATGAATATAATTCCAATTGGTAAAAAAGAATTAAGAAGAAAAAACAAACTTTTATTTTTCTTTGGGAGGTTCTTGTGACAATTGTGGCTCACCATTTACCTTCAAACTTAAAATGTTTTTATTTCATTGTTGTTTAAGATGATTCAGAATGATTAAAGTGAATAGTTGTTGAGTTTATTTTGTTCGAATTGATTTTTTTTTTTGCCCCACACGCACACTTTTGGGCAGCTTTTCTGAGTAGTGGACTGGAATGAGTCATGTGGGTGTAAGTTAAAGTTGTCCTTTTGGTTTTTATTCCCTTGTTTCTTTTTTTTTTTCTTTGGTTGAATTGCAGACTGGCATGATTTCTCCAAGTAAACTGAGGATGAAACTCATGGGGCCCCACCATCTGAAGAAGAAAGATGGATCCAACAGTAACTCCTCAAGAACTTCTCCTTCTAAGCTTGAGGATTCTGATTTTGTAAAGAACAGCTTATTAGCCACTGCAAATGGAGATGAGGAAGGTCTGCTTCTTTTTCTTACATTTATGAACCATATATTCAGGTTGCGTCTGATATGAGGGTTCAGATGGGGGTAGTTTTAGTTTTAGAACTATAACCAATCATGGTTTGAACTTGGGGTCTAAATTATAATTCTAGAACTGGAATCAACATTTGAACTATCCAAAATCAAGGGAGAGGTGGTTTTATTTTTTAGGTGGTTCTGGTTTAAAACATCACATCAAAATTCAAATCTTAGAAATAAAACCATTTAAACTAACCACTGGTTTTTAAGAACTAATTTTATCTTTTACAAACAAACAAAAGTTTAAACAGGATCACAGTTCTAGAACCCCGAACCAAACGCAACCTCACTTTCACACTTGGTTTTAGGCAGAATCAGAAAAAAATTTCAGTGGAACACTATAAAAGAAATTAGAGATATTTATTTATTAAATGGGAACATAATTTTATATTTGACTATCTAGTGGGGGCAGTTATACTTTTTCTTATAAAGTGGCTGTACATTTGCAATTACTAGATGCACAACTGAATGTTTTACCAACCAAAATAATAATAATAATAATAATAATAATAATAATAATAATAATAATAAAAAACAATAAAAAGAAGAAAGTGGTAGAAACATCTGCCTACCTTGTTTCCTTACCTTAGTCTCATGTCCTACTTAGTGATTTTTTGTTTTGTTTTGTTTTGTTTTATGCTGAGGAAAAGTTTCTTATTGGAACTAAACTAAACATGTATATATTGGCAAAAAAAAAAGATGAAAATTAAAGATGTATTATCTAAGCTGACTTAACTAGCATTTAATTCATATGCCTTCCAGTTACAGCTCCTTGCCTAGAAGTTCCATCCATGAAATTATCCGGAACAGCTGCATTGGATCGGAGACAAGCAGAGCAGACTTTGAACTCGCAAAAGGAGTCGTTACCAAAAGAAAATGGTAACAGCACTACTCGGGTAAGACTCCAGCAAAGTTCAAAGGGTGACAGCAGTAGTTCAAGTACAGTTCATCCTGTGAGAATTATGGAAGATGACTATCTTGATTATGATAGTAATGCTAGTTCTTCTAGCTTTGAGTTTCATAAAGGAGAGAGATCAGGACACAATCCCATTTCAAGGTCAATCTCAAGACCTATGCCATCTAAGTGGAATGATGCCGAGAAATGGATAATTAACCGGCAGAATCTGCAACCTAATTATCCCAAAAGGAATGCTTTGCAGAACCAAACGAATCGGATGCCAGTGACAAATATGATGAGGGTTGCTCCAGAATATGCTAATTGTGATAACAAGTTGTTGTTTAGCCGAGTGGCGGAGACAAAGCGGGTTGATTTCTGTCAACCTGCATCGCAGATTGGGTATGATAAGTTCTCGTTTGTTTCTGCCGGGAGTCAAGCTTATGCGGGGAATGCATTGGTTGATCAATCTGCTCAAACTAAGGACTTAAACGAATTTGAGGATTTAACCAGACCAAAAGGTCAAGCTGATGAGACTACAGGTTTGTACATTTCCTTGTCCGTTGCCTTTTCCTCTGTATGTCTTGTTTCAATGTAAACCATCTAAAAGAGCACTTGCTCATATATATATATATATATATATATATATATTTGACATGTTATAAGCAGGATTGTTCTGATATTCAAAAATTGAGAAACAGAAGATAAATGTTTTGCCCTCTTTTCTTCGTTCATCATGCAGGCATTCCTGCCATAAGATCAGTTTCAATGAGAGACATGGGTACTGAAATGACGCCCGGTACAAGTCTTGAGCCTTCGAGAACTGCAACTCCTGTTGGAGCAACCACGCCACTTCGCAGCCCAACTTCATCAATGCCATCGACTCCTCGAAGAGGTGCACCAGCTTCCACTCCCATTGAGCCCAGCAACGGTGAGGAATCACACCTTCCATCAGACAACAGTAGGAGAGAATTATCGGAAGAAGAATTGAAGCTTAAGACTAGGAGAGAAATTGTAGCACTCGGAGTTCAGCTTGGCAAGATGAATATTGCTGCTTGGGCAAGTAAAGATGATGAGGAGAAGAAGAGATCTTGTGCTGAAGCAGGTGATGCTGCAAAGATTGAGCGTATTGAATGCGAAAAGCGTGCTGCTGCCTGGGAAGAAGCTGAAAAATCTAAACATACGGCAAGGTTTTTTCTTCGACCATTTTACTTTCAGAGCTTGTAAAACTTACTTGCTTTTGATAAACGGGGAGTTGGTTTTCTTTTGTGCTTTCGTAATCTATGTTCAAATTTTCTACCGTGGCTACCTTGACGAGCTGAATGTTGACGTTGCTCAGATATAAGCGTGAAGAAATCAAAATCCAAGCGTGGGAAAGTCAGCAGAAAGTAAAATTGGAAGCGGAGATGCGGAGAATAGAGGTACTTGAAATTCTTCTCTTCGTCGTTTTCGTCTACTGAATGCTTTCCAAAGTTTGAATCCTCGGCTTGAAATTCTTGTTTCTGATAAACTTGACTAAACTGTGTTGACTCACTAAAGAGCATCTAAATGCCTTCATATTGGTAATTTGGTATAATACCATTGATGCCTGCTTGCATATATTCTTACCTTTTGTCTATTGAACCAAATTTTGTAAAGCGCACACTCTGTACAGCATTTTGTATTGTCTTGCTGAATATTTAAATTTGAAAATTTCACTTGATTGCTGATTCAGTAAAAGCCAAATAGTTGATAAACGACTCAAATAGGAGTAGTTCTGTTCTGAAACCCAAGACAATATGCCTTGAAACAACAAGTTTGATTCCTGAAATGGCTTTAACATTTTAACTTCTACTGGTCTTGAGCAACATTTGAGACTTGATCTAAACACAACTTCTTTCAGGCTCAAGTTGAACAAATGAGAGCGCAGGCACACGCAAAGATGGTGAAGAAGATCGCAATGACAAGGCAAAGATCAGAAGAGAAACGGGCAGCGGCCGAAGCCAGAAAAAACCGGGACGCAGAAAGAA
Organism: Morus notabilis; assembly: GCF_000414095.1. Lineage (NCBI taxonomy): Eukaryota > Viridiplantae > Streptophyta > Magnoliopsida > Rosales > Moraceae > Morus > Morus notabilis. The sequence goes on along the minus strand of NW_010358177.1, from coordinate 112,001 downwards.
CTGTGGCTCAAGCCGAATACATTCGTCAAACAGGAAGAATGCCTTCATCTCAGTACATGTGCTGTGGTTGGTTGTGATAAACTTGGGAACAAACACATAAACAAGAAATACTTCTTACCTACTGCATAGCCCAAAATGGCCTCTCATGTCTTGGTTCAATATACTCCTCCATGACCACCCAGGAAGTTGCTTCACAACATTGTGTGTAAAAGTTGTTTACGTATAGTGAATTTTTGCAGTGGACTATGTTTTAGTTGAGCATGAATTGTTCATGAACCATTGTATAAATGTTTTCTTCCTTTCAGAAAAGGTAGAATCTCCATGGTGTAAATGGCTGTGTTTGTTTACACTATTACGTGTACCACCATATCATTAACCACTTGGTACACCAAAGGGTGTGTGTGTTGAGAAATAGTCCAGAAACATTCTTAGATGAAGAGCAGTCTGCATCAAACTTAACGGACCAACCGTATTTAACCAGCTTATATATATATATATATATATATATAAACAATGTTAAAGATATCAACTCTAATCCAAACTTAAAGAAAAAAAAATGACTATGAAGAGTTAGTACAAAAGTAAGGATTAATTAAAGTTGGTCTCCTCGATTATATCATAAAGTAGTGCGGTGAATAGACAAGTCACAAAATTTTCAAATTTATGAGCTTGATTTTTTTACCATAAAATGTTAAATCTCCATTAATAGGTTCATTGGGAGAAGATCTCACTTTCCAAACAAAAATTTGACAATATCTAACACACATTTTTAATTAATCAGTGGGACTAAATCTGCTGTGTATATTCTAATTTCAAAATAGGTCTGCATAAAGATTGGATTTTGTTCGCTCTTCAAGGTGGTTTCATCCCACATAGAAAGTAGAAAGACGAGTAGTTTGTATCGTTTTTATAACTCTCTTGAGTAGCAACACATTTATTCTGTCCTCCTGTCGATTAGTAATACACTAGAAACAGCGCTTAAGGCTCCTATTACATGAAGGCCCTAATAATTAGCCTATGTTTTAGGCCTATTATAGCTTCTATATTACTATTCTTTTCTCTCCTTTTTTTTTTTTTTTTTTTCATTGTGATGAGATAATGAGCAAAGGAAGCTTTCAAAAACCAAAAAAAGAATGAGAACGTCAAACAAAAGTATGCTATATATATAAACACAAGTAAAAGCTAACACTTCAGCCAATAAAAAAAAATAGAAGTTAACATTTTCTTTTCTATAAAAAAAAAGGAAAAAAGAACAAACAAGCATTTTTACCCACTTGATTTTTTTTTTTTTTTTGTGAGTTTTGCAATAGCTATTTTATTTTTTGTTATTGTTTTGTTATTTTTAATGATACAGGAGGATATTCTTTTTTTTTTTTTTTTTCATTTCATTTCATTGCATTACACACAGAAATTACGTGGAGCCGGCTCCAACTAGAAAAGTTGGTGGCAGTCGTAAGTGTACGCTTCAGTATGAATGTAGATTAATTACGCAGAGTGTTTCAAAAAATATGTTTTTAAATGGATGCATAACGAACTTCTAATGGTCAGCTTAAGATTACTATGAAGCATTTGAGTGTAGTATTATAACCTTAAAAAGTTGTGTGTTGAAATGTTTTATAAATGGTAATTCAAATTTACTGTAGATTTGTAGAATGACTAATATAGAACAAATCGTTTTACAATTTTATAATGAGAAACAAAAGTCATTTTTTAGATTTTTTTCATGTGTAAATATGAATTTTTTTAAATATATCTTTTGGGTTCATAAATAATATAAAATAGTACAAAAATCGATACTTTATAAATTCAACAAGTCTAATAAGAATAATAGTATTAACATAAATTATCATTTCTTTTATTTAATAGTAGTTATTCTTCATCAGCTATATGTAAAGTTTTTCAAAAGTTTTTTTTTTTTTCAGTAAAAAACAGATTTATAAAGTGATAGAATTAAATAGCATATTTACTAATAAATATTTATTTATACCATACAAATAACTTATATTTAGGAAATACATAAATAATTTATATTTAGGAAATACATAAATAATTTATCTACGCTGGATATATAAAATATTCACCAGTAAATATTTTCTTTACCTCAAGCGTTTTTAAAAAACCCTTAAAATTCAATATGTAATTAATATTGTCCCTTTATTCAGTATTACCCTTTTTGTTAAGTTGTATAAGTTAATCTATATAATAAAATGTCAAGTATAAGTAAGTAGGTCAATAATAGAATTGGGACTATTATAAAAGGACAGTTTTACACTTTTTCCTTAAAAATATTAAGGATCTTTATTGAATCCGTCAATCCATCCATAATCCAATTCAATCAGATTGGATTGGATTGAAATAATTTTGGTTTAGTAAAGGATTGAGATTTTCTCATATAAAGTTATAGATTGGATTGTGGATTGGGCATTTTCAATATGCATAACCGCCAATTCAAACTATATACATTATGTATTTTTTCTATGACGTATTTGAATTTTACTTTTTAAATTATTATCAAAGACTCGAAGTTTATGTTAAATTTTGTGTTGTAATGAATTAGATTTTGAGAAATTATTTTAATTTTTATTATGTTATATTTGTGTTTAATTTTGTCATTAATTTTATGAGTTTATTGAAAAGAGATGGGCTATAAGAGTCAAGATCCCAAATAACTCTAAAATTATTTAAACAACCAAAAATAAAATAGAATAAATATATAACAAAGTATAAATAAAAACTCAAATAAATAAAAGACGATGACATATGATTTCATCAAAATTAATCTAATCTAATCTATTATTCTTACTAACATCGCCTATTAGAAGGATGAGTAACACAAACTTATTTAATGCTCTTTCTTGAGATAGATAAAAAATAACCTTAACATATTAAACACCATATCTCTATGTGAATTTAAATATAGAGAGTTCAAGAGTGGGGTGTGGGTCGACTAGAGGAACAACATTCTTTCGGAAACGAAGGTAAAAGCACATAAAACCGTAAGGAGAAAGAGAACCTCAAGGCCCGTTTACTTCGTTAATTCGAGTTAAGATTTAACTTTATATGAGAGATTTTTACTGTAACAAAAAAGTTAGATATGACTGTTTCTGAAAGTTTTTTACTGTAACAAAACTCGAATTGGTGAAATGAACGGGACTTGACTTATGAACCAAAGCCTTCCCTTGAAAAGCACCTTGAGAACGTTAGCATCCAGCTGAGAGAGATCCTCTCTGGTCTCTGCTCTTCCAACTCGATCTTCGGCGGGATCCAATACCTTCTGAGGGCTAACACAGAGCTGATGACACGTTGAACCATGCGCTTGAGACACACGCATGCTCAAGATTTGCTGATGGCACGATCCAACAGCTAGGAAAACGAGTTGTCTCCCGTGCATCTTCTGCGAGTGGGAGAGAAACTGATCCGGATTATTAGTGTGCCTGATCTGAATTAATTAATTGGTTATTAATTAATAAATGTTTATAACGTGTAGAGTTGAATAATTCCAAGGTATTTAAATATTCTCAGTATTTATATTTTTACCCAGAAGTGTGTATGGGCACATTTCTGGACTATCATTTTAAATATTGGACACTTGTCCATTTTCCTTTTCTTTTTCTTTTTCCTTTTTCCTTCATTTTCCTTTTCTTTCCTTTGTCATTCCCATGCACTCTCTCTCTCTCTTTCACTCTCTCACTCTCTCGTTCTCTCACATTCACTCATTCACTCTCTCCCGTTTTTGCTTCAAAATCAACCGAATCTCGAACCAAAGAGGAATTTCAAAGAGTTTTCAACGTCAAGAGAAGGATTTGAGGTAAGATCTCTGAAAAACCTCTCATGAATCTCGGATTTTTGGATTTAAAAACTTATTTTTGGTTTGAAATGGATTTTGAGTAAAACTATGGTAGAAATTAGAGATCTTGGGTTCTTTGGACTTGATTTAGTGGCTAGAACCTGGATCTAGTGGTTGTCCCTTGAGAAATTTTGATTTAGGGCTGGATTTGCAAGTTTTCAAACTGATTTTGTGAGTTTTCTCTCACTGGTGTTCTTCACCGGTCGACTTGTGCGGTCGACCGGATTGCATTGGCCTCACCGGTCAACCTATTCGGTCGACCGGTTGCACACCACCGGTCGACCGGTGGTGTTGCACTACTCTATCACCGGTCGACCGGTGTACACGGGTTTGACCCTGTTTGGCCTGAAAATGCTATTTTGACCTCTATTTTCAAGGAGAACCCAAATTAGCTTCGTTTGGGGACCTAAAATGAATGGATTAACATATTTAATCCATGTTTTTGGAATGATGATTTGAAACATGAAATGGTTTGTGGAACCGGTAATTGAATTATGGCACACTAATAGGAAATCAAAGGATATAATTGAGACTGAATTGCTTTAGGAATGAGAATTGAATCCTAAAGTGTTGTCTTGTATTAGTGCTAGCTGAAGACTCAGATTGAGTGGCTTGAGGAAACGGAAGCCAGAATAGTGCACCGCTAGCCACAGGTTTGATATTTTTGAGGTAGAATTTCTATCCCTTTTCTTTGTGAGCCTGATTTTCAAAAGGATTTTGGCCTTGTAAATGTTTTAAAGAAAGGGGCTTGTTCGCGAAAGAAAAGTATTTAAAACCTATGGCTTGTTGTAGTTCATGGTACCCATGGCTGATTGTAGTACATGAGACCATGGCTTGTTGTAGTTCATGAGACTCATGGCTTGTTGTAGTTCATGAGATTATAATGAATGTTTTCATAAAGTTTAATGAATGATTTCTTAAGATAAGAGATCTTGCAAATCGGTAAACTGGCTGATGGCCAAGATAGGATGTGGAGAGTGCATCCTTGGGGGCAGAACCCGAAACTCCGGGGGTGATATGGCTTGTGCACATGGTTGTGTAAGTAATTTATCTTAGTATAAATTACTTGTTGATGCCTGTAATATGGTGATTTTCAGTTATATTTCCTTTGAGAAAAAGGATGTGAGGTTCCGGCTGTTGTGTCGGGACTAAATGTCATATTTTATTTACTTATTCATTTACTTATTTACTCGCTTATTTATTCATTCATTTATTTATAAAGTTATTTCAAATTATATCCTACTGGGCTTTTCGCTCACGTTTTTATTGTTTTGTATATATTTAACCCCTCCCAGGCGACTCTAGGAGTGGTGCGAAGTAGCTAGATTATTTGCTACCGTTCGATCAAGTGAGGATTGTGTTCATACTCTTGGATATATGTAAGAATTTGTAAATTCTGTAAACTCTGATATTTGGATTTCTAGACTGTGGTTGAGTCTGTAATGTTTTATTTACATGTCATGTATGTGTTGGGAATAGTGTCCTAGAAGCATGAGATGTAATAAGATGTTTATTATTTAATTAATAAAAGAGTTTATTCATCATTTTATGTGCATATATTTATGAATATTTTATGAATATCAAATGAAAATTTCATGATTATTTATGTAACCTTAAACATAGTATATAAGTGTTATATAGGAGAGGATAGTGTTTAAGGATAATAATTAAAAACATTATTCATGATGAATTTAATTAAAGTTCAGAATCTTTAATTAAAAATATTATTAATACATGTCATTCCCATTTAGAATGGAACGGTGCTATCCGCACTGTTAATATGGTGAGATATTGAATGAGTGTATTATGCATAATAAGATTATGTGGAACAAGGACATAGACACAATATGAATTTCTAATAATTTCCGTTAAACATAGAAATTCTAATTGAGTCTACCGATGGTCATATATAGAATGATCTTAATCCCGAGTTCTTAACAAACTCCTATTTATGGATTTATGTCTTTTGATTTACTCGGTACGGATTCTGAGACCCTGAATCCTATTCCTTGTATTTTGGAGACATGATGAAATAGGTAGCTGGGAATGTTATTATACGAGATGGAATCCATTCCTTCTTGAGAAAGAAGTAGATAAATAATTCTCTTGAGTGTTGATTCGGTACTTGGATTAGTAAGAGCGCTCTGGTTCATGAATGTGTTTTATGAATCACTATCCATTAGAGAATCAATGGTACTCAAGGATGAAGATATTATTAGAGAGGTTAATGGATTCTACCCGACTCTAATTATGAATTATTTATGGATGATTGATCTATATGTAATGACTATATCAAATGGACACTTAGCAGTTTAGAAGTAATTAATGTCTATAATTTCGAGAGTTCAATTCCAAGTTTATAGTGGAGTAACTATTGGAATTAATAGAATTAAT